>NC_091163.1:15343338-15380838 GCF_040958095.1 Procambarus clarkii
TTCAGTTGCTATTGACACTGGAAGTTAATTTAAATTTTCCACACCTTGCCTATTGGTGGTGGAAAGCTTTAAATGTGTTAAGTTTGATCTTACTGTTTGCAACGTAAAGTTTTGTATAATATCTTCATTTTTACCTTTGAGTCTCTCTCTCTCTCTCTCTCTCTCTCTCTCTCTCTCTCTCTCTCCTCTCTCTCTCTCTCTCTCTCTCTCTCTCTCTCTCTCTCTCTCTAACAAACACCTCAATTAATACAAACGACCACCACAGCAAACTCCTCCCCCCCCTCCCCCCCCCCACACAGCTTAAACAATCAAACAGCAAAGAAACAAATGATCACACAGTTCTGGAAGACAGAGAAACAACCATTGAAAACTTTTGTGATATCAACAGTTCGCTTTTATTTCTCCCAATAAACAGCTTTAGATAACGAGGCGTTACTCAGATGCGTTATTCGTCATTTCTACTAATTTGAAAAAAACGAAATATCTCTCCACCAATTCCATTAACTCCGCTCTTCTATCATCTCATTTAATATGTACTTCATTCATTTACACTGGTCGGTAGTGCGACGATCTCGCTTTTCGCAGGGTTCGATCCCCGACTGCCCATGGGAGTTGGGTACCGTTCCTTCACCCTGTACTCTGGTTCCAGGTTTTCGTCCTCATACTCCTTATCATGATAATTACCAGGAGAGTGCTGACTGCTTGTATATAAATTTGGTTCCTTCGTTGTATCTGAACTTCACTGGTCTGATCACTGTAATAATATGGACAAAATTGAACTATATTCAGGCGATGAGTCACAATAACGTGGCAGAAGTATGTTGACCAATCCACACACTAGAAAATGAAGGGACGACGACGTCGTTTCGGTCCGTCCTGGACCATTCTCAAGTCGATTGTCTCGACTTGAGAATGGTCTAGGACGGACCGAAACGTCGTTGTCCCTTCACCTTCTAGTGTGTGGTCTGGTCACTCTACTTCAGCCACGTTATTGTGACTCATCGCCGTCATACAAGAGGTTTTGCTTTAACTTAGATAAAGGTTTTCATACACATTTCCAGATGAACAAATGTAAACAAACCAGAGATATTATTTTCATTCTTCTTGTGGCACCGGTAACCGTCCGGGGTCTCCTTGCATAAATTAGATGATTAGTGTTTACACAAGATAAGATCAGTGACCCTGAGTGGGTAATTAGGAGTAACAGTAGACCAGGTGTGGGAGAGTCCTTTCCTGCCTCAGGCAACGACGGTTCGATCCCAAATTGTCACGGCTCCTTTTTTTATTTTTGTTTCTCTATTTGTTACTTTTATTTATGGATGTGAATGTTAAACGTTGTGAAGTGCAAGACTCTTTTTGTGCTCTTATAAGGGATTTATAGGAGTTTTCCTCCTATAAATATTTCTCACCACTTTCAGAGTGCTCATATAATCAAGAAAATTAACTTGAGCAAGAAACGAACCTAGTGCAAGAAGCCTCGATTCTGTTAATAGCCCTGTTGGGCCTTAGTGAGGTATATAGATACAATGATCTATTCCTTTCTTTTGTGGGTTATGTCCTCCAGTGATCTTATGAGGAGAATCTCAATGATATCGATACCAATGCAAGGTTTGGTATCGATTAATTAATGGTCGCTAGTAGCATATGATATTTAGTACTCATCTATTTGTGCTTGCGGATGGTTGAGATTTGGCTGTTTGGTCAAGCTTCTCAACTGTCAATCAACTGGTGTACAGGTTCCTGAGTCTACTGGGTTCTATCATATCTACATTTGAAACTGTGAATGGAGTCAGCCTCCACCACATCACTGCCTAATGCATTCCATCTGTTAACTACTCTGACACTGAAAAAAATCTTTCTAACGTCTTTGTGGCTCATGTGGGTACTACGTTTTCACCTGTGTCCCCTTGTTCGTGTTCCACCCGTGCTAAAGAGTTTGTCTTTGTCCACCTTGTCAATTCCCCTGAGAATTTTGTAGGTGGTTATCATGTCTCCTCTTACTCTTCTGTTTTCCAGGGTGTGAGGTTTCCTTAGTCTTTCCTCGTAGCTCATTCCTCTCAGTTCCGGGACCAGTCTGGTGGCATACCTCTGAATCTTCTCTACTTTCGTCTTGTGTGTGCTTTTGTGTGTGTGTGTGTGTACTCACCTAATTGTACTCACCTAATTGTGCTTGCGGGGGTTGAGCTCTTACTCTTTGGTCCCGCCTCTCAACCGTCAATCAACAGGTGTACAGGTTCCTGAGCCTACTGGGCTCTATCATATATACACTTGAAACTGTGTATGGAGTCAGCCTCCACCACATTGCTTCCTAATGCATTCCATTTGTCAACCACTCTAACACTAAAAATGTTCTTTCTAATATCTCTGTGACTCATTTGGGCACTCAGTTTCCACCTGTGTCCCCTAGTGCGTGTTCCCCTTGTGTTAGATAGCCTGCCTTTATCAACCCTGTCGATTCCTTTGAGAATCTTGAATGTGGTGATCATGTCCCCCCTAACTCTTCTGTCTTCCAACGAAGTGAGGTTTAATTCCCGTAGTCTCTCCTCGTAGCTCATACCTCTCAGCTCGGGTACTAATCTAGTGGCAAACCTTTGAACCTTTTCCAGTTTAGTCTTATGCTTGACTAGGTATGAACTCCATGCTGGAGCCGCATACTCCAGGATTGGTCTGACTTATGTGGTATATAATGTTCTGAAAGATTCCTTACACAAGTTTCTAAAGGCCTTTCTTATGTTAGCCAACCTGGCATATGCTGCTGAAGTTATCCTCTTGATATGAGCTTCAGGGGACAGGTCTGGCGTGATATCAACCCCCAGGTCTTTCTCTCTCTCTGACTCTTGAAGTATTTCATCTCCTAAATGATACCTTGTATCTGGTCTACTGCTTCCTACCCCTATCTTCATTACATTACATTTACTTGGGTTAAACTCTAACAGACATTTGTTCGACCATCCCTGCAGCTTGTCCAGTTCTTTTTGAAGCCTCAAGCTGTCCTCCTCTGTCTTAATATTTCTCATAATTTTGGCGTCGTCACCAAACATTGAGAGGAATGAGTCTATACCCTCTGGGAGATTATTTACGTATATCAGAAACAGGATGTGTCCAAGCACAGAGCCCTGTGGGACTCCACTGGTGACTTCACGCCATTCTGAGGTCTCACCCCTCACTCTCACTCTCTGCTTCCTATTGCTTAGGTACTCCCTTATCCACTGGAGCGCCCTACCAGTTACTCCTGCCTGTTTCTCCAGCTTATGCATCAACCTTTTATGGGGTACTGTGTCAAAGGCTTCTTGACCTCATCTCTTGTAATTTCGAACCTTTCCAAGGTCACCTGGTTTGCTGCCACCTCTCTTAGCGCAGTGACTTCTCCCTGTTCTATTGTAAAGACCTCCTGGAACCTTTTGTTGAGTTCTTCACACACCTCTTTGTCATTCTCTGTGTACCTGTCCTCGCCCGCCCTAAGTTTCATCACCTGTTCCTTCACTGTTGTCTTCCTCCTGATGTGACTGTGTAGTAGCTTTGGTTCGGTCTTGGCTTTATTAGCTATATCATTTTCATACCTTTTCTCAGCTGCTCTTCTCACACTAACATACTCGTTCCTGGTTCTCTGGTATCTATCTACTTTCTGTTGTTCTGTTATTACGGAAGTTCCTCCACGTGTGTGTGTGTGTGTGTGTGTGTGTGTGTGTGTGTGTGTGTGTGTGTGTGTGTGTGTGTGTGTGTGTGTGTGTGTGTGTGTGTGTAAAATTAACCTTCAGAAGAGGTGATTGTAGCCCAATGACTCGAGATATCAAACTTACCACATTCTTGTTAGTTAGGGAACAGCAAAAATTTCGTTTAGGCCATTAGAGTTATGTGGGTTTATGTGTAACTGTGTTTACATGTGCTCGTGTGAACGAATGCATGTGTTAGTGTTTTTAATTGCACTTCAATTAACAATTTATAAACAACAATTATGCATGATTCACTTGTTTATGCAGATTATGTAGTTCAAGATCTGTAAAATGCCACATATATTACCACTCAAATATGTGTCACCGAGCTGATTCATTCCTACACACACACACACACACACACACACACACACACACACACACACACACACACACACACACACACACACACACACATACACACACACACACACAAACACACACACACACACACACACACACACACACACACACACACACACACACACACACACACACACACACACACATACACACACACACACACACACACACACACACACACACACACACATACACACACACACACACACACACACACACACACACACACACACACACACACACACACACACACACACACACCAACTTACACATGGTAAACAAACACATGTGATTCACACGTGATTTGTGTTTACGCCAGATAAGATGGTCGTCCAATGGGAATCATCATTTGCAGCAGTGATCTAGGTGTGGGAGCGTCCTCTGTGGCCCCAGGGAACCTGAGTTCGAGCCCCTATGTATCATGGTCTAAGCTGCTTTCTAGAGATAAACTTAATAACATATTAATTTCGCATTTCTTTTCAGTGCATAACACGTGTATAATTTGTTTAAGAAATTACAGTTTTTCTCTAAGTTTGAGGAGCAATTAGAGACCAACTGGGCGTTGATGTGATGGTAGAAAATTATAAATCTCAGACTTTTTTTTACTAAGATATCACAGAGTTTTGGTCGGATAAATGTGTCTGAACATTTAGCGTTGAATGTAGTGTTTGTGTGGGTGTGCTTTTGTGTGTGTATGTGTGTGTGTGTGTGTGTGTGTTTGTGTGTGTGTGTGTGTGTGTGTGTGTGTGTGTGTGTGTGTGTGTGTGTGTGTGTGTGTGTGTGTGTGTGTGTGTGTGTGTGTGTGTGTGTATGTGTGTGTATGTGTGTGTGTGTGTGTGTGTGTGTGTGTGTGTGTGTGTGTGTGTGTGTGTGTGTGTGTGTATGTGTGTATGTGTGGTATGTGTGTGTATGTGTGTGTATGTGTGTGTGTGTGTGTGTGTGTGTGTGTGTGTGTACTCACCTATTTGTACTCACCTATTTGTGCTTGCGGGGGTTGAGCTTTGGCTCTTTGGTCCCGCCTCTCAACTGTCAATCAACTGGTGTACAGATTCCTGAGCCTACTGGGCTCTATCATATCTACATTTAAAACTGTGTATGGAGTCAGCCTCCACCACATCACTGCCTAATGCATTCCATCCGTTAACTAAAAGAACGAAAACGAAAAAGTTCCTTCTAACGTCTCTGTGGCTCATGTGGGTACTCAGTTTCCACCTGTGTCCCCTTGTTCGCGTCCCACCAGTGTTGAATAGTTTATCCTTGTTTACCCGGTCGATTCCTCTGAGGATTTTGTAGGTTGTGATCATGTCTCCCCTTACTCTTCTGTCTTCCAGTGTCGTAAGGTGCATTTCCCGCAGCCTTTCCTCGTAACTCATGCCTCTTAGTTCTGGGACTAGTCTAGTGGCATACCTTTGGACTTTTTCCAGCTTCGTCTTGTGCTTGACAAGGTACGGGCTCCATGCTGGGGCCGCATACTCCAGGATTGGTCTTACATATGTGGTGTACAAGATTCTGAATGATTCCTTACACAGGTTCCTGAACGCTGTTCTGATGTTAGCCAGCCTCGCATATGCCGCAGACGTTATTCTTTTTATGTGGGCTTCAGGAGACAGGTTTGGTGTGATATCAACTCCTAGATCTTTCTCTCTGTTCGTTTCATTAAGTACTTCATCTCCTATTCTGCATCCTGTGTTTGGCCTCCTATTTCCACCACCTAGTTTCATTACTTTGCATTTACTCGGGTTGAACTTCAACAGCCATTTGTTGGACCATTCACTCAGTCTGTCTAGGTCATCTTGTAGCCTCCTACTATCGTCCTCAGTTTCAATCCTCCTCATAATTTTTGCATCATCGGCAAACATTGAGAGAAACGATTCTATACCCTCTGGAAGATCATTTACATATATCAGAAACAGTATAGGTCCAAGGACTGACCCCTGCGGTACTCCACTCGTAACGTCTCGCCAATCTGAGACCTCACCCCTCACACTGACTCGTTGTCTCCTGTTACTTAGGTATTCCTGTATCCAACGGAGTACCTTCCCTTTCACTCCAGCCTGCATCTCCAGTTTTTTCACTAGCCTCTTGTGTGGCACTGTGTCAAAGGCTTTCTGACAATCCAAAAATATGCAGTCTGCCCACCCTTCTCTTTCTTGCCTTATTTTTGTTGCCTGGTCGTAGAATTCAAGTAACCCTGTGAGGCAGGACCTGCCATCCCTGAATCCATGTTGATGCTGTGTTACAAAGTTCTTTCGCTCCAGATGTTCCACTAGCTTTCTTCGCACAATCTTCTCCATCAACTTGCATGGTATGCAGGTTAGGGACACTGGTCTGTAATTCAGTGCCTCCTGTCTATCCCCTTTCTTGTATATCGGGACTACGTTAGCTGCTTTCCAAATTTCTGGCAGTTCCCCTGTTGCCAGTGATTTGTTATTCACCATGGAGAGCGGGAGGCACAGTTCTTCTGCTCCTTCCTTTAGTATCCAAGGGGAGATTCCATCTGGACCTATAGCCTTTGTCACATCCAATTCTAGTAAACACTTCCTTACTTCCCCGCTGGTAATCTCAAACTCTTCCAGTGGTTCCTGGTTAGCTATTCCCTCTCTTATCTCTGGGATTTCTCCTTGCTCCAAGGTGAAGACCTCCTGGAATTTCTTATTCAGTTCCTCACACACTTCCTTGTCGTTTGTAGTGAATCCTTCTGCCCCTAACCTTAATTTCATAACCTGTTCCTTTACTGTTGTTTTTCTCCTGATGTGGCTATGCAGCAATTTAGGCTGAGTCTTTGCCTTGCTTGCGATGTCATTTTCGTATTGTCTTTCTGCCTCTCTTCTCATCCTAACATATTCATTCCTGGCATTCTGGTATCTTTCTCTGCTCTCCAGAGTCCTGTTATTCCTATAGTTTCTCCATGCCCTTTTACTTTGCTGCTTAGCTAGCCTACATCTCTGATTAAACCATGGGTTTCTCATCTTCATTTCACTGTTTTCCTTTTGGACTGGGACAAACTTGTTTGCTGCATCCATGCATTTTTGCGTGATGTATTCCATCATATCTTGGGCCGTCTTTTCCCTGAGCTCTGTTTCCCATGCTATATCTGCTAGGCATTTTCTTATCTCCTCATAGTTTCCCTTTCGGTATGCTAACCTTTTGGTTTCGGTATCCCTTCTCGAGTTCAATAACCCTTCTTCAATCAGGTACTCAAACACCAATACACTGTGGTCGCTCATTCCTACTGGGTCCTCAAAACTGATTTCTCTTATGTCAGAGTCGTTCAGGGTGAAAACCAGGTCGAGTCTCGCTGGTTCGTCGTTTCCTCTCATCCTTGTGGGTTCACTGACATGCTGGGTTAAGAAGTTTCTAGTCGCCACCTCCAGTAGTTTGGCTCTCCACGTATCCTCGCCTCCATGCGGTTCCTTGTTCTCCCAATCAATCCTGCCGTGATTGAAGTCCCCCATGATGAGCAGGTGGGATCTATTTCTACAGGCAGAAGAGGCTGCCCTCTCAATTATAGTGTTAACTGCCATGTTGTTGTTTTCGTACTCTTGACTGGGTCTTTTGTCATTTGGTGGAGGATTATATATTACTGCTACTACTATCCTTGGTCCTCCCATTGTCATGGTGCCTGCTATGTAGTCTCTGAAACCCTCACAGCCCGGGATAGCCATCTCCTTAAAACTCCATTCCTTTCTCATGAGTAGGGCCACTCCTCCTCCTCCCCTACCTTCCCTCTCTTTCCTTATTATTGTGTACTCCTGGGGAAACACGGCATTCGTTATGATTCCAGAGAGTTTTGTTTCAGTGAGTCCAATTACATCTGGGTTCACTTCTTGTGCTCTTTCCTTTAGTTCACTTGCCTTGCTTGTGATCCCATCTCTGTTCGAGTACATTGCCCTGAAACTAACTCTCTTCTGCTTCTCCTCTGGGGAGGACCTGTGGGGTCTGGGGTGAGCGGGAGCTGGGAGGATCTGGTATGGGGAGACTGGTGGAGGAGGAAGGGCTTGGGGGGGTAGGGGGGAGGGGGAGGGTAGGGGGAGTGGGTGAGGGGGAGGGGGAGGGTAGAGGGAGTCTGTGAGGGGGGAGGGGGAGGGTAGGGGGAGTGGGTGAGGGGGGAGGGTTGGGGGGTGGGTGAGAGGGGGAGGGTTGAGGGGGGTGGGGGGATGGGGGAGAAAGGGGGGTTTGGGGGGGCAATAAAGTGGGGAGGGCTTGGGGGGCGTGGGGGGAAAGGGAAGGCTGAGGTGGTTGAGGAAGAGGGGAGGGTTTTGGGGAGTGGTGGAGAGGGGAAGGCTTAGGTGGGGTGGGGGAGAGTGGGGAGCTTAGGGGGGTGGGGGAGAATTGAGGGCTTGTGGGTGGGAGGACGGAAGGGCATGTGGGAGAAGGGAGGGCTTGGGGGATGGGGGAGAAGGGAGGTCCTGGGGGGAGGGGGGAGTGGGAGGAGGGGGTGAGTGGGAGGAGAGGGGTGCCTTAGGTGGGTACTTAGTGGGGGGCTGACAGGGGTTGGGGCAGGTAGGGTGTCTGTTGGGTGGAATGAGGGGGTGGTGCCGCACTCCCTGTGGCTAATGCACTGTTTGAGGAGGGTTCCCCGTTTCCCTCTGGGATTGTAGGGATCTGGGGTGTGGCTCCCTGATTCCTTTCTCTCTCCCTGCGCTCCTTCCTCGCGTCTGCTGCTTGCATTCTCTCTTCCCTTGTCATATCCCTCTGCAAGAATACTCTTTTGAACTTCTCTCCACTTGCTAGACAGCACTTCCTTTCTAATAATTCCTCTTTCACGATTTCGCTCATGAAAACCACCTTTATCATTCGGTCTCTGTCCTTGTTGTACTTTCCAAGCCTGAAAACCTTTTCAACATTTCGCTCAGCTCCCTCCATCCTTACCTCTTTAAGGATCTCTTTAATCATGTTTTTGTCCTTGTCTCTCCGCTCCTTTGGTCTGGTCCCTGTTTGCTCCTTAATGCCTGCTACTACTACTGCTCTATTTCTGTGTGTGTGTGTGTGTGTGTGTGTGTGTGTACTCACCTATTTGTACTCACCTAATTGTGCTTGGGGGTTGAGCTTTGTCTCTTTGGTCCCGCCTCTCAACTGTCAATCAACTGGTGTACAGATTCCTGCGCCTACTGGGCTCTATCATATCTACATTTAAAACTGTGTATGGAGTCAGCCTCCACCACATCACTGCCTAATGCATTCCATCCGTTAACTATTCTGACACTGAAAAAAGTTCCTTCTAACGTCTCTGTGGCTCATGTGGGTACTCAGTTTCCACCTGTGTCCCCTTGTTCGCCTCCCACCAGTGTTGAATAGTTTATCCTTGTTTACCCGGTCGATTCCTTTGAGGATTTTGTAGGTTGTGATCATGTCTCCCCTTACTCTTCTGTCTTCCAGTGTCGTAAGGTGCATTTTCCGCAGCCTTTCCTCGTAACTCATGCCTCTTAGTTCTGGGACTAGTCTAGTGGCATACCTTTGGACTTTTTCCAGCTTCGTCTTGTGCTTGACAAGATACGGGCTCCATGCTGGGGCCGCATACTCCAGGATTGGTCTTACATATGTGGTGTACAAGATTCTGAATGATTCCTTACACAGGTTCCTGAACGCTGTTCTGAAGTTAGCCAGCCTCGCATATGCCGCAGACGTTATTCTTTTTATGTGGGCTTCAGGAGAAAGGTTTGGTGTGATATCAACTCCTAGATCTTTTTCTCTGTTCGTTTCATTAAGTACTTCATCTCCTATTCTGTACCCTGTGTCTGGCCTCCTATTTCCACTGCCTAGTTTCATTACTTTGCATTTACTCGGGTTGAACTTCAACAGCCATTTGTTGGACCATTCACGCAGTCTGTCTAGGTCATCTTGTAGCCTCCTACTATCGTCCTCAGTTTCAATCCTTCTCATAATTTTTGCCTCATCGGCAAACATTGAGAGAAACTATTCTATACCCTCTGGAATATCATTTACTTATATCAGGAAACAGTATAGGTCCATGGACTGACCCCTGCGGGACTCCACTCGTAACGTCTCGCCAATCTAAGACCTCACCCCTCACACTGACTCGTTGTCTCCTGTTGCTTAGGTAGTCCTGTATCCAATGGAGTACCTTCCCTTTCACTCCACTAAAAAAGTTCTTTCTAATATCTCTGTGGCTCATTTGGGCGCCCAGTTTCCACCTGTGTCCCCTTGTGCGTGTGCCCCTTATGTTAAATAGCCTGTCTTTATCTACCCTATCAATTCCCTTCAGAATCTTGAATGTGGTGATCATGTCGTCCCTAACTCTTCTGTTTTCCAGCGAAGTGAGGTTTAATTCCCGTAGTCTCTCCTCGTAGCTCATACCTCTCAGCTCAGGTACTAGTCTGGTGGCAAACCTTTGAACCTTTTCCAGTTTAGTCTTATCCTTGACTAGATATGGACTCCATGCTGGGGCTGCATATTCCAGGATTGGCCTGACATATGTGGTATACAAAGTTCTGAATGATTCTTTACACAAGTGTCTGAATGCCGTTCCTATGTTGGCCAGCCTGGCATACGCCGCTGATGTTATCCTCTGGATATGTGCTGCAGGAGACAGGTCTGGCGTGATATCAACCCCCAAGTCTTTTTCTTTCTCTGACTCTGAAGAATTTCCTCTCCCAGATGATACCTTGTATCTGGCCTCCTGCTCCCTACACCTATCTTCATTACATTACATTTGGTTGGGTTAAACTCTAACAACCATTTGTTCGACCATTCCTTCAGCTTGTCTAGGTCTTCTTGAAGCCTCAAACAGTCTGCTTCTGTTTTAATCCTTCTCATAATTTTGGGATCGTCCGCAAACATTGAGAAAAATGAATCGATACCCTCCGGGAGATCATTTACATATATCAGAAACAAGATAGGACCGAGTACAGAGCCCTGTGGGACTCCACTGGTGACTTCACGCCAATCGGCGGTCTCACCCCTCACCGTAACTCTGCTTCCTATTGCTTAGGTACTCCCTTATCCACTGGAGCACCTTACCCGCTACACCTGCCTGTCTCTCCAGCTTATGTACCAGCCTCTTATGCGGTACTGTGTCAAAGGCTTTCCGACAATCCAAGAAAATGCAGTCCGCCCAGCCCTCTTTTTCTTGCTTAATCTTTGTCACCTGATCGTAGAATTCTATCAAGCCTGTAAGGCAAGATTTACCCTTCCTGAACCCATGTTGGCGATTTGTCAGGAAGTCGCTTCTCTCCAGATGTGTTACCATGTTTTTTCTCACGATCTTCTCCATCACCTTGCATGGTATACAAGTCAAGGACACACACTGTGTGTGTATGTAATTACCTAAGTGTAGTTACAGGATGAGAGCTACGCTCGTGGTGTCCCGTCTTCCCAGCACTCTTTGTCATATAACGCTTTGAAACTACTGACGGTCTTGGCCTCCACCACCTTCTCTCCTAACTTGTTCCAACCGTCTACCACTCTGTTTGCGAAAGTGAATTTTCTTATATTTCTTCGGCATCTGTGTTTAGCTAGTTTATATCTATGACCTCTTGTTCTTAAAGTTCCAGGTCTCAGGAAATCTTCCCTATCGATTTTATCAATTCCTGTTTCTATTTTGTATGTAGTGATCATATCACCTCTTTTTCTTCTGTCTTCTAGTTTTGGCATATTTAATGCCTCTAACCTCTCCTCGTAGCTCTTGCCCTTCAGTTCTGGGAGCCACTTCGTAGCATGTCTTGCACCTTTTCCAGTTTGTTGATGTGCTTCTTAAGATATGGGCACCACACAACTGCTGCATATTCTAGCTTTGGCCTAACAAAAGTCGTGAACAATTTCTTTAGTATATCGCCATCCATGTATTTAAAAGGAATTCTGAAGTTAGAAAGCGTGGCATAGGCTCCTCGCACAATATTCTTTATGTGGTCCTCAGGTGATAGTTTTCTATCTAGAACCACCCCTAGATCTCTTTCTTTATCAGAATTCTTTAAAGATTTCTCACATAATATATAGGTTGTGTGGGGTCTATGTTCTCCTATTCCACATTCCATAACATGGCATTTATTAACATTAAATTCCATTTGCCAAGTGGCGCTTCATGTACTTATTTTGTCCAGGTCTTCTTGAAGGGCATGCCAATCATCTAAGTTTCTTATCCTTCCTATTATCTTAGCATCATCAGCAAACATGTTCATATAATTCTGTATACCAACTGGTAGATCATTTATGTAGACAATAAACATCACTGGTGCAAGAACTGAACCCTGTGGTACTCCACTTGTGACATTTCTCCAGTCCGATACATTGCCTCTGATCACAGCCCTCATTTTTCTATCAGTCAGAAAATTTTTCATCCATGTTAGAAGCGTACCTGTCACTCTCCAATATTTTCCAGTTTCCAGAACAACCTCTTATGTGGAACTCTGTCGAAAGCCTTTTTTAGGTCCAGATAGATGCAGTCAACCCAACCATCTCTTTCCTGAAATATCTCTGTTGCTCAATCATAGAAACTGAGTAAATTCGATACACAGGATCTTCCAGATCGAAAACCATACTGTCTGTCTGATATTATATCATTTCTCTCCAGGTGTTCTACCCATTTAGTTTTAATTATTTTTTCCATTTTTGACTATTACACTTGTCAATGATACCGGTCTATAATTAAGGGGGTCTTCCCTGCTTCCACTTTTGTAGATTGGAACTATGTTAGCCTTTTTCCACACATCAGCTACAACTCCTGTATACAGGGATGCCTGAAAAATCAGTTGAAGAGGAATGCTGAGCTCAGGTGCACATTCTCAGAACCCATGGTGAAACTCCATCTGGACCAACCGCTTTGTTGTTATTTAGCTCCTTGAGCATTTTTTCCACTCCGTCTCTAGACACCTCTATGTGCTCTATGTTGTTCTCTGGAATTCTTATTGTATCTGGTTCCCTGAAGATTTCATTTTGTACAAACACACTTTGGAACTTTTCGTTTAATGTTTCACACATTTCCTTTTCATTTTCCGTGAATCTATTTCCCATTTTCAACCTCTGGATATTATCCTTTACCTGCAATTTGTTGTTTATGAATTTATAGAATAGACCTGGTTCTGTTTTACATTTGTCTGCAATCCCTTTTTCGAAATTTCTTTCTGCCTCTCTCCTCACTGCCGTGTAGTTGTTTCTCGCATCTTTGTATCGCTGGTATGTTTGGGGGTTCGGCCTCTTCCTGTATTGATTCCATTTTTGTGTCTTTTGGTCTCTGGCCCTCTCGCACTTTCTGTTGAACCAATCCTGTTTCCTAGTTCTGCTTCTCTGTTTTGGTATAATTTTTTTGTGCCTTTATCATATATTTCACAAAACCTGACATACATCTCATTCACTTCCTTGCCTAGCAACAAGTCTGACCAATTATACTCACTAAAATTTTTTCTAAGGTTGCCATAATGTCCTCTCCTAAAGTCAGGTTTTTCATTTGCATCGACCGTCATATTTTCTTCCAGATTATAACGCTTTGCATACTTTATTCCCAAAAATAATGGTCACTTTTACCCAAGGGAGGAAGGTACTGAATGTCAAATATCTCTTCCTCCTTCCTGGTAAATATCAAATCTAGCATGGAGGGGACGTCCCCTTCCCTCATCCTCGTAGCTTGTTTAACATGTTGATACAAGAATGTTTCCAGGATGAGGTCTACAAATTTACAGGTCCAGAAATCTTCTGTTTTAGCTTCACATGCTTCCCAGTCTATGGATTTCAAGTTGAAGTCGCCGACTATCAACAGTCGTGAACTATCGTTATCCGCTCTCACTATGATCTCTCTCATTATTGTTATAAGACCTTCTCGTTTACTATCTAGCTCCTCCTTTGACCATGTGCTGCTTAGTGGTGGACTATATGCATTTATGATCATTAGTTTATCATCCTCATGGCAAGATCTCTAGTGCTATTATATCAACTTCTTGTGGATTGGCATCACTATTTCGTTCACCTTTAGGTGTTCTTTCACCAGCACAGCAACGCCACCGCCTTTTTTTTATTTTTCTGTCCCATCTTCAAATTGAGTAGCTCCTTGGGAATATGACCTCATTTAAAATAGCATCTTCAAGTTTTGTCTCCGTGAGTGCAACAATGTCTGGTGTCTGCAGCTGTATTATATCACTGAACTCCAGTATCTTCGATCTTACTCCATCTATGTTGGTGTATGCAATCTTGAGGAACTTGTTCCCCCTCTTCTTATTTTTCACTCCCCCTTTCTCTAATGATTTTATTGGTTTGCCTTTATGTACCACTTTACTGGCCTTCCTACCCCTATCACTTTGTAGAAAATAGAATTGATTTCTTCTTCATTCCTGCTCTCATTTAAACGTTTTGCCTCGGCGAGGTTCAGTTTCAGCTTCTCTCTATCTTCTTTTGAAAGATCTCGTCTTAACGACCACACTTTCCCATCCTCATCACTTTGTAATTTTCTAGCATTCTTAGTACTTCTTGCATCTGTTTGGTAACATTTAGGGTGATCCTCAAAGGTCGATCTTTCCCTTTTACATATCTGCCTATTCTCCTGTAGTCGCAGACATTCTCTATGGTTGTAAGACCTTCCCCGAGGCCAACAATTTTATCTACTACTTTTGCTTCTTCTACAGCTCTTTCTGACCTAGATGTTATATCCTTTTCCTTGCAGCCAAAATGATCAGGGACTTACTCCGATCAACTGTGTTTTGCACCAACTTCGGGTTAGATGCCAATTCTTTCCTCACTTCTAGCCTAATGTTTGTTTTATCTTGGTTGCTGCAGTGTTTGACTTCCTTTACTGATTCTTCTATTTTTTCCTTCTCCTTGGCCACTTGTGCATAAGTGAGTTGCATATCTTTCTTGCACTGTTCTATTCCCTGTGTAACTTCCTCCATCTGTGCTGACAGTCTGTGTGTACTCACCTATTTGTACTCACCTTTTTGTGCTTGCAGGATCGAGCATTGACTCTTGGATCCCGCCTTTCCAGCTATCGGTTGTTTACAGCAATGACTCCTGTCCCATTTCCCTATCATACCTAGTTTTAAAAGTATGAATAGTATTTGCTTCCACAACCTGTTCCCCAAGTGCATTCCATTTTTCCACTACTCTCACGCTAAAAGAAAACTTCCTAACATCTCTGTGACTCATCTCAGTTTCCAGTTTCCACCCATGTCCCCTCGTTCTGTTATTATTACGTGTGAACATTTCATCTATTTCCACTTTGTCAATTCCCCTGAGTATTTTATATGTCCCTATCATATCTCCTCTCTCCCTTCTTTTCTCTAGTGTCGTAAGGTTCAGTTCCTTCAGCCGCTCTTCATATCCCATCCCTCGTAACTGTGGGACAAGCCTCGTCGCAAACCTCTGAACCTTCTCCAGTTTCTTTATGTGTTTCTTCAGGTGGGGGCTCCATGATGGCGCGGCATACTCTAAGACTGGTCTCACGTAGGCAGTGTAAAGCGCCCTAAAAGCCTCCTCATTTAGGTTTCTGAATGAAGTTCTAATTTTCGCCAGTGTAGAGTACGCTGCTGTCGTTATCCTATTTATATGTGCCTCAGGAGTTAGATTAGGTGTCACATCCACTCCCAGGTCTCTTTCTCGAATCGTTACAGGTAGGCTGTTCCCCTTCATTGTGTACTGTCCCTTTGGTCTCCTGTCACCTGATCCCATTTCCATAACTTTACATTTACTGGTGTTAAACTCCAGTAGCCATTCCCTGACCATTCTGCAGCCTGTTTAAGTCCTCTTGGAGGATCCTACAATCCTCGTCTGTCACAACTCTTCTCATTAATTTTGCGTCATCCGCAAACATTGACATGTATGATTCCACTCCTGTAAACATATCATTTACGTAAATTAGAAAGAGGATTGGTCCCACCACCGATCCTTGAGGTACTCCACTTGTTACTGTTCGCCAGTCCGACTTCTCGCCCCTTACCATTACCCTCTGGCTCCTTCCTGTTAGGTAGTTCTTCACCCATACTAGGGCCTTTCCGCTTACTCCTGCCTGCCTCTAGAGTTTGTATAGCAGTCTCATGTGCGGTACTGTATCAAAGGCCTTTTGGCAGTCAAGAAATATGCAGTCTGCCCAGCCTTCTCTGTCCTGCCTTATCCTTGTTACTTTATCATAGAATTCTAAAAGGTTTGTTAGGCGTGATTTCCCTGTCCAGAACCCATGTTGGTGCTTGTTTACAAACCCAATGCTCTCCAGGTGCTCAACAAGTCTTAGCCTAATTATTCTTTCAAGTATTTTGCAGGGGATGCTTGTCAGTGATACGGGTCTGTAGTTAAGTGCCTCCTCCCTATCACCTTTTTTGAAAATCGGTACGACATTTGCCTCCTTTCAGCAACTGGGCAATTCTCCCGACATAAGTGACTCATTAAAGATCATTGCCAGATGCACGCTGAGAGCCTGCGCTGCCTCTTTAAGTATCCACAGTGATACTTTGTCTGGTCCAACAGTTTTATTTGCATCCAGTGTTGTCAACTGTTTCATTACATCCTCTGCTGTCACCTCTATATCTGATAGTCTTTCATCTTGGGTAAACTCTTCTAACAATGGGAGCTGCTCAGGCTCGGTTGTGAACACTCCATGAATTTTGCATTCAGTACCTCGCAGATTTCCTTGTCGCTTTCTGTATATGCCCCTTCTGTTTTCCTCAGTCTTGTCACTTGGTCATTTACCGACATCTTCCTTCTTATATGGCTATGTAGTAATTTAGGTTGCTTTTTCGCTTTGACTGCAATATCATTCTCATAATTTCTTTCCGACACTCGTCTTATGTTAATGTAATCATTCCTAGCTCTGTTACATCTAATCCTGTTGTCCTCTGTCCTTTGTCTTCTGTACTTCCTCCACTCCCTCCTGCTTCTCACCTTTGCTTCCTGACACTGTCTATTAAACCATGGGTTATTATATTCCCTCCTGCTTTTTTCCTTTATTGTTGGAATAAATCTCTCTTCAGCCTCCTTGCATTTCAATATGACTTGGTTCATCATAGCTTGCACTGTTTTTCCTCTAAATTCTTCCTCCCACTGCACTTCTCCCAGGTAGTCCCTTATCCTTCTGTAGTCCCCTTTTCGGTAATCAAGTCTTCTTTCCCGGACCTCTTGTCCTTTGGTCACAATTTTAAGCTCCATCATGTAGTCAAGGACTAGGACACAATGGTCACTAGCTCCTAGTGTGTGTGTGTGTGTGTGTGTGTGTGTGTGTGTATGTGTGTGTGTGTACTCACCTAATTGTACTCACCTAATTGTGCTTGCGGGGGTTGAGCTCTGGCTCTTTGGTCCCGCCTCTCAACCGTCAATCAACTGGTGTACAGATTCCTGAGCCAATTGGGCTCTATCATATCTACATTTGAAACTGTGAATGGAGTCAGCCTCCACCACATCACTTCCTAATGCATTCCATTTGCTAACTACTCTGACACTGAAAAAGTTCTTTCTAACGTCTCTGTGGCTCATTTGGGTACTCAGCTTCCACCTGTGTCCCCTTGTTCGCGTCCCACCAGTGTTGAAAAGTTCGTCCTTGTTTACCCGGTTGATTCCCCTGAGGATTTTGTAGGTTGTGATCATGTCCCCCCTTACTCTTCTGTCTTCCAGTGTCGTGAGGTGCATTTCCCGCAGCCTTTCCTCATAACTCATGCCTCTTAGTTCTGGGACTAGTCTAGTAGCATACCTTTGGACTTTTTCCAGCTTCGTCTTGTGCTTGACAAGGTACGGGCTCCATGCTGGGGCCGCATACTCCAGGATTGGTCTTACATATGTGGTGTACAAGATTCTGAATGATTCCTTACACAGGTTCCTGAACGCCGTTCTGATGTTAGCCAGCCTCGCATATGCCGCAGACGTTATTCTCTTTATGTGGGCTTCAGGAGACAGGTTTGGTGTGATATCAACTCCTAGATCATTCTCTCTGTCTGTTTCATTAAGTACTTCATCTCCTATTCTGTATCCTGTGCCTGGCCTCCTGTTTCCACTGCCTAGTTTCATTACTTTGCATTTACTCGGGTTGAACTTCAACAGCCATTTGTTGGACCATTCACTCAGTCTATCCAGGTCATCTTGTAGCCTCCTACTATCATCCTCTGTTTCAATCCTCCTCATAATTTTTGCATCGTCGGCAAACATTGAGAGGAACGAATCTATACCCTCTGGGAGATCATTTACATATACCAGAAACAGTATAGGTCCAAGGACTGACCCCTGCGGGACTCCACTTGTGACGTCTCGCCAATCTGAGACCTCACCCCTCACACAGACTCGTTGTCTCCTGTTGCTTAGGTATTCCTCTATCCACCGGAGTACCTTCCCTCTCACTCCAGCCTGCATCTCCAACTTTCGCACTAGCCTCTTGTGTGGCACTGTATCAAAGGCTTTCTGACAATCCAAAAATATGCAGTCTGCCCACCCTTCTCTTTCTTGCCTTATTTTTGTTGCCTGGTCGTAGAATTCAAGTAACCCTGTGAGGCAGGACCTGCCATCCCTGAACCCATGTTGATGCTGTGTTACAAAGTTCCTTCGCTCCAGATGCTCCACTAGTTTTTTTCGCACAATCTTCTCCATCAGCTTGCATGGTATGCAGGTTAGGGACACTGGCTTGTAGTTCAGTGCCTCCTGTCTATCCCCTTTCTTGTATATCGGGACTACGTTAGCTGCTTTCCAAGTATCTGGCAGTTCCCCTGTTGCCAGTGATTTGTTATACACTATGGAGAGTGGTAGGCTCAGTTCTCTTGCTCCTTCCTTTAGAACCCAAGGGGAGATTCCATCTGGGCCTATAGCCTTCGTCACGTCCAACTCTAGTAAACACTTCCTTACTTCCCCACTGGTAATCTCAAACTCTTCCAGTGGTTCCTGGTTAGCTATTCCCTCACTTACCTCTGGAATTTCTCCTTGTTCTAAGGTGAAGACCTCCTGGAATTTCTTATTCAATTCCTCACACACTTCCTTGTCATTTGTAGTGAATCCTTCCGCCCCTATCCTTAATCTCATAACCTGTTCCTTTACTGTTGTTTTTCTCCTAATGTGGCTATGCAACAATGTAGGCTGAGTCTTTGCCTTGCTTGCGATGTCATTTTCGTATTGTCTTTCTGCCTCTCTTCTCATCCTGACATATTCATTCCTGGCATTCTGGTATCTTTCTCTGCTCTCCAGTGTCCTGTTATTCCTATAGTTTCTCCATGCCCTTTTACTTTGCTGCTTAGCTAGCCTACATCTTTGATTAAACCATGGGTTTCTCATCTTCATTTCTCTGTTTTCCTTTTGGACTGGGACAAACTTGTTTGCTGCGTCCTTGCACTTCTGCGTGATGTAATCCATCATATCTTGGGCCGTCTTTCCCCTGAGCTCTGTTTCCCATGCTATATCTGTTAGGAATTTTCTTATCCTAATTTTCTTATCTTGTGTGTGTGTGTGTGTGTGTGTGTGTGTGTGTGTGTGTGTGTGTGTGTGTGTTGTGTGTGTGTGTGTGTGTGTGTGTGTGTGTGTGTGTGTACTCACCTAGTTGTGTCTGCAGGATCGAGCATTGACTCTTGGATCCCGCCTTTCGAGCATCGGTTGTTTACAGCAATGACTCCTGTCCCATTTCCCTATCATACCTGGTTTTAAAATTATGAATAGTATTTGCTTCCACAACCTGTTCCTGAAGTGCATTCCATTTCCCCACTACTCTCACGCTAAGAAAACTTCCTAACATCTCTGTGACTCATCTGAGTTTCAAGCTTCCATCCATGTCCTCTCGTTCTGTTACTGTTCCGTGTGAACATTTCGTCTATGTCCACTCTGTCAATCCCTCTGAGTATCTTATACGTTCCTATCATGTCCCCCCTCTCCCTTCTTCTTTCTAGTGTCGTAAGGCACAGTTCCCTCAGGCGCTCCTCATACCCCATCCCTCGTAGCTCTGGGACGAGTCTCGTTGCAAACCTCTGAACCTTTTCCAGTTTCATTATATGCTTCTTCAGATGAGGACTCCATGATGAGGCGGCATACTCTAAGACTGGCCTCACGTAGGCAGTGGAAAGCGCCCTAAATGCCTCCTTACTTAGGTTTCTGAATGATGTTCTAACTTTTGCCAGTGTAGAGTACGCTGCTATCGTTATCCTATTAATATGTGCCTCAGGAGATAGATTAGGTGTTACGTCCACCCCCAGGTCTCTTTCACGCGTCGTTACAGGTAGGCTGTTCCCCTTCATTGTGTACTGTCCCTTTGGTCTCCTATCTCCTAGTCCCATTTCCATAACTTTACATTTGCTCGTGTTGAATTCTAGTAGCCATTTCTCTGACCATCTCTGCAATCTGTTCAGGTCCTCTTGGAGGATCCTGCAATCCTCATCTGTCACAACTCTTCTCTCATCGTGTGTGTGTGTACTCACCTAATTGTACTCACCTAATTGTGCTTGCGGGGGTTGAGCTTTGGCTCTTTGGTCCCGCCTCTCAACTGTCAATCAACTGGTGTACAGATTCCTGAGCCTACTGGGCTCTATCATACCTACATTTGAAACTGTGTATGGAGTCAGCCTCCACCACATCACTTCCTAGTGCATTCCATTTATTAACTACTCTGACACTGAAAAAATTCTTTCTAACGTCTCTGTGGCTCATCTGGGTACTAAGTTTCCACCTGTGTCCCCTTGTTCGTGTCCCACCCGTGCTGAAGAGTTTGTCTTTGTCCACCCTGTCAATTCCCCTGAGAATTTTGTAGGTGGTTATCATGTCTCCCCTTACTCTTCTGTTTTCCAGGGATGTAAGGTTCAGCTCCTTTAGCCTTTCCTCGTAGCTCAATCCTCTTTCCTCGTAGCTCAATGTGTGTGTGTGTTGTGTGTGTGTGTGTGGTGTGTGTGTGTGTGGTGTGTGTGTGTGTGTGTGTGTGTGTGTGTGTGTGTGTGTGTGTGTGTGTGTGTGTGTGTGTGTGTGTGTGTGTGTGTACTCACCTAGTTGTGTCTGCAGGATCGAGCATTGACTCTTGGATCCCGCCTTTCGAGCATCGGTTGTTTACAGCAATGACTCCTGTCCCATTTCCCTATCATACCTGGTTTTAAAATTATGAATAGTATTTGCTTCCACAACCTGTTCCTGAAGTGCATTCCATTTCCCCACTACTCTCACGCTAAGAAAACTTCCTAACATCTCTGTGACTCATCTGAGTTTCAAGCTTCCATCCATGTCCTCTCGTTCTGTTACTGTTCCGTGTGAACATTTCGTCTATGTCCACTCTGTCAATCCCTCTGAGTATCTTATACGTTCCTATCATGTCCCCCCTCTCCCTTCTTCTTTCTAGTGTCGTAAGGCACAGTTCCCTCAGGCGCTCCTCATACCCCATCCCTCGTAGCTCTGGGACGAGTCTCGTTGCAAACCTCTGAACCTTTTCCAGTTTCATTATATGCTTCTTCAGATGAGGACTCCATGATGAGGCGGCATACTCTAAGACTGGCCTCACGTAGGCAGTGGAAAGCGCCCTAAATGCCTCCTTACTTAGGTTTCTGAATGATGTTCTAACTTTTGCCAGTGTAGAGTACGCTGCTATCGTTATCCTATTAATATGTGCCTCAGGAGATAGATTAGGTGTTACGTCCACCCCCAGGTCTCTTTCACGCGTCGTTACAGGTAGGCTGTTCCCCTTCATTGTGTACTGTCCCTTTGGTCTCCTATCTCCTAGTCCCATTTCCATAACTTTACATTTGCTCGTGTTGAATTCTAGTAGCCATTTCTCTGACCATCTCTGCAATCTGTTCAGGTCCTCTTGGAGGATCCTGCAATCCTCATCTGTCACAACTCTTCTCTCATCGTGTGTGTGTGTACTCACCTAATTGTACTCACCTAATTGTGCTTGCGGGGGTTGAGCTTTGGCTCTTTGGTCCCGCCTCTCAACTGTCAATCAACTGGTGTACAGATTCCTGAGCCTACTGGGCTCTATCATACCTACATTTGAAACTGTGTATGGAGTCAGCCTCCACCACATCACTTCCTAGTGCATTCCATTTATTAACTACTCTGACACTGAAAAAATTCTTTCTAACGTCTCTGTGGCTCATCTGGGTACTAAGTTTCCACCTGTGTCCCCTTGTTCGTGTCCCACCCGTGCTGAAGAGTTTGTCTTTGTCCACCCTGTCAATTCCCCTGAGAATTTTGTAGGTGGTTATCATGTCTCCCCTTACTCTTCTGTTTTCCAGGGATGTAAGGTTCAGCTCCTTTAGCCTTTCCTCGTAGCTCAATCCTCTTTCCTCGTAGCTCAATGTGTGTGTGTGTTTGTGTGTGTGTGTGTGTGTGTGTGTGTGTGTGTGTGTGTGTGTGTGTGTGTGTGTGTGTGTGTGTGTGTGTGTGTGTGTGTGTGTGTGTGTGTGTGTGTGAGTGTACTCACCTGGTTGTGTCTGCAGGATCGAGCATTGACTCTTGGATCCCACCTTTTGAGCATCGGTTGTTTACAGCAATGACTCCTGTCCCATTTCCCTATCATACCTGGTTTTAAAATTATGAATAGTATTTGCTTCCACAACCTGTTCCTGAAGTGCATTCCATTTTCCCACTACTCTCACGCTAAAAGAAATCTTCCTAACATCTCTGTGACTCATCTGAGTTTCAAGCTTCCATCCATGTCCCCTCGTTCTGTTACTATTCCGTGTAAACATTTCATCTATGTCCGCTCTGTCAGTCCCTCTGAGTATTTTATACGTTCCTATCATGTCCCCCCTCTCCCTTCTTCTTTCTAGTGTCGTAATGCACAGTTCGCTCAGGCGCTCCTCATACCCCATCCCTCGTAGCTCTGGGACGAGTCTCGTTGCAAACCTCTGAACCTTTTCCAGTTTCATTATATGCTTCTTCAGATGGGGACTCCATGATGAGGTGGCATACTCTAAGACTGGCCTCACGTAGGCAGTGTAAAGCGCCCTAAATGCCTCCTTACTTAGGTTTCTGAATGATGTTCTAATTTTTGCCAGTGTAGAGTACGCTGCTGTCGTTATCCTATTTATATGTGCCTCAGGAGATAGATTAGGTGTTACGTCCACACCCAGGTCTCTTTCGCACGTCGTCACAGGTAGGCTGTTCCCCTTCATTGTGTACTGTCCCTTTGGTCTCCTATCTCCTAGTCCCATTTCCATAACTTTACATTTGCTTGTGTTGAATTCCAGTAGCCATTTCGCTGACCATCTCTGCAACCTGTTCAGGTCCTCATGGAGGATCCTGCAATCCTCATATGTCACAATTCTTCTCATCAACTTTGCGTGAACCACAAACATCGACATGTAGGACTCTACGCCTGTAAACATGTCGTTAACATATACAAGAAATAGAATTTGTCCCAGCACCGATCCTTGAGGTACTCCACTTGTTACTGTTCGCCAGTCCGACTTCTCGACCCTTACCTTAACTCTTTGGCTCTTTCCTGTTAGGTAGTTCCTTATCCATGCTTGGACCTTTCCCTCCACCCCCGCCTGCCTCTCGAGATTGAACAGCAGTCTCATGTGCGGTACTGTATCAAAGGCTTTTTGGCAGTCCAGAAATATGCAGTCTGCCCAAACATCTCTGTCCTGTCTTATCCTCGTTATTTTATCATAGAATTCCAGAAGGTTTGTTAGGCACGATTTTCCTGTCCAGAACCCATGTTGATGTTTGTTCACAAACCTAATGTTCTCCAGGTGTGCAACCAGTCGTAGCCTAATTATTCTTTCCAGTATTTTACAGGGGGATGCTTGTCAGTGATACAGGTCTATAGTTAAGTGCCTCCTCCCTATCACCTTTCTTGAAGATCGGCACGACATTTGCCTTCTTCCAGCAACTGGGCAATTCTCCCGACATAAGTGACTCATTAAAGATCATTGCCAGAGGCACACTGAGGGCCTGCGATGCTTCTTTTAGTATCCACGGTGATACTTTGTCTGGTCCAACTGTTTTAGTTGCATCTAAAGTTGTCAACTGTTTCATTACCTCCTCTGCTGTCACCTATATATCTGATAGTCTTTCATCTAGGGTAACCCCTTCCAACAATGGGAGCTGCTCAGGCTCGGTAGTGAACACTCCATGGAAACTGGCATTCAGTGCCTCACAGATTTCCTTGTCACTTTCAGTATATGCCCCCTCTGTCTTCCTTAGTCTTGTCACTTGGTCGTTCACAGACATTTTTCTTCTTATATGACTGTGTAGTAACTTAGGTTGTTTTTTCGCTTTGATTGCAATATCGTTCTCATAGTCCCTTTCCGATGTTCGTCTTATGTTAATGTAATCGTTCCTAGCTCTGTTGCATCTGATCCTGTTGTCCTCTGTCCTTTGTCTTCTGTACTTCCTCCACTCCCGCCTGCTGGTCATTTTTGCTTCCTGACACTGTCTATTAAACCATGGGTTATTATATTCCTTCTTATTTTTTCCCTTTACTGTTGCTATAAATCTCTCTTCGGCCTCCTGGCATTTCTGTATGACTAGGTCCATCATATCTTGGACTGTTTTTCCTCTAATTTCTTCCTCCCATTGCACTTCACCCAGATAGTCCCTTATCCTCTTATAGTCCTCTTTCCTGTAGTCAACTCTCCTTTCCCAGATCTCTTGTCCCATGGTCATAAGTTTGAATTCCATCATGTAGTCAAAGACTAGGACACAATGGTCACTGGCCCCTAGAGGTATTTCATGCTCTAAATTCTCGATATCTTCTACGTTCTGGGTGAAAGTCAGGTCTAATAGGCTCGGTGCATCTCCTCCTCTTTCCCTTGTGTCTTCCTTCACATGTTGTGTTAGGAAATTCCTGTCTATAACATCTACTAATTTGTGCTCCCCACGTTTCGTCCCCTCCATGGGGATTCCTTGATTCCCAATTTATCTCTCCATGATTTAGGTCCCCCATGATCAGCAGCTTCGCTTTCATTCTGTGGGCTAGTGTTGCTGCCTTCTGCAGTTCGTCTATACATGCCTTGTTGTTGTCATCATACTCCTGCCTGGGTCTTCTACTGTTTGGTGGGGGATTGTAGATTACCAAGATCACAATCTTCCTCCCATCTACTGTCAGAGTTCCATGTATGAAGCTTGTGCACTCATTGGTAACCCGATTTCCCAGGTCTTCAAACTTCCATTTCCGCTTTATTAGGAGTGCTACTCCCCCTCCCTGTCTCTGTGTCCTCACTTTCGTATTACCTGGTACCCTTCAGGAAAGATTGCATCTGAGATCATGTCATTAATTTTAGTTTCCACAATTGCAACTATGTCAGGATCTGCTTCACTCAATCTTTCTTTTATCTCTTCTGCTTTATTAGATACCCCATCAGCATTGGTGTACCAAACCTTGAGATTCTTCATGGAAACTCTTGTACCAGAGTTCTCCCTTTCTCTGGGGGTCTGGGGGGAGTCTAGGGGGTGACAGGGGGCAGGGGAGATCTGGGGGATTTGGGGGGTGTCTGGGGGATGACTGGGGGCGGGGAGGATCCGGGGGATGTCCGGGGGGATCCGGGGGCTGTCTGGGGGGGGGGGTCCGGGGGTGAAAGAGGTCAGGAGGGGTGCTTTGGTGGCTAATGGGGGCTGGGCTTCTAGGAAGGTAGGTAGGAGGGTCTGGGGTAGGGCCTGGGTAGGTAGGTCTGGAGTAGGAAGGGCATACTGAGTCTGAAGATTAGGGAGGGTCTGATAGGCATAGAGGGGTTGGGAGATAGCGTAAGGTTGGGAGTCAGATAGAGGTTGAGAGGTTGGGAGGGGGAAGGATAGAGGGGGTGGGGGGAACCCCACCCCCCTCGCAAGGATGGGGGGTCACATGGAAGGAGAAAGGATGAGGAGGGGTGAGGGCTGGGTAGGTTTTGGGGGTTGAGGGGATGAGGGCTGGGTGGGCTCTTGGGGTTGAGGGGATGAGGGCTGGGTGGGTTTTGGGAGTTGAGGGGATGAGGGCTAGACGGGTTTTGGGGGTTGAGGTGATGAGGGGGTCCTTGGAATGTGGGATGAATTTGACTGCAGTGGGGTCAGAGGGGTCAAGGGTGGTGTTGGGGAGATAAGCAGGGGCGGCTGATTTGGGGAGGGAGTGACCTGAGAAGGTGTGAGCTGGTTAGCATGGGGTGGATTAGCATTGGGGTGTGTAGCTACACTCAAATGGGAAGAGTTGTATTGTTGTTTGCTTGCTCTGTGGGCTATCTGCTCCTCCTTCGTCATGAATTTGTCAATATATACATTGTAATAATTTTCGCTACCTCTGAGTAAGTGTTTGTGATGCAGTATGTAATCCACTGCCTCTTATTATAGTCTGTGGGTTGGTTGGTGTTGTCGTCGTTGATTCTTCCCTATGGACAACCCAACCCACACAACTCGGTAGAGTGCTTATACTTCACCAGGAGATCACCCTTGGCGCTTCTGGCTCTTGGAGAGGGGCTCAACGTCACACATTTAGGGGATGCGGCTACAACACCTAGCCTCGTTGTCACGTGCACACACCCACTCGAGCCGCTGTGACTCCCCACTCTCTCCTTAGGTAATATGATCTCCTCGATCCCCTTTTGGCTAATTAGTACTACCTTCTACCCTGTCCACAGCAGTGGTTCTTGGTTCTTTCTCTCTCTCTCTCCTTCTTTACTACCTCCTGGGAAGCCTCACTAGGACAAGGGCAAACACCAGCAAATTGGGATACATTTACTGGACAAAGCACATACACGATACATACACACATATAATAATAATGAATCCTATACTCTATAATATTACAATCGGGTTGCACTCCAACACCATCAGAACTCTATCATCAGCTTATCAAGTGGTATTTTATCTCCTGGTTCACCACCTGATACTATCAACCTCCTCAAGTTGATCAAGTCTACATACACTGTTGCACCATCAGCAAGAGAATATATATATGTATCTATAAATGTGTACAAAGAAAATCAGCATTTGCATGCAATAACATATATCAGTATAAATGTTCATTGATACACAACAATGATCAATCGATCACTCTATCAGTCCTAGAACGCACACATCTGTAGGTAATCCAGCCTACGACTGTAACTCTAAACTTCAGTGTAAAACACTCCTTGACATAAGAATGCAAACAGTCACTCACCTCTCACTGCGTCTTGCACGCTAATGACAACCAAACACTATCAACTCCCTATAAGTAATCCACCAGAACTTCCCTTCCACTTCTGGAAGTTCACTACCCTAATATCTTTAGGTTCTTCCGGGCTTCACTACCAGGATCCTCTGCAGCTCCTCCAGGCTGCTATCATGAAGTTTCCTTGAGCAACTACGGTGCTTCACCCTTCTGCTAGGTTCCTCCACAGCTCTCTTGGCTGCTACACCATGAAGTTTCCTCGAGCAACTATGGTGCTTCTCCACCTCTACAGAAGCACGTGACACTCCTCTTCACTACTTCTTCTCCTCACAGCTCGAGGTCCTCTGCTTCACTACCTTGGAGTCTCATCAATTACTTCATCTATGCTGGCTTCGAAGTTCTCAGCAACTTCTTCCCCAAAGACAAACCTGCAACCCATCGACACTCCAATAAAAATGTTTCCCCTTTAACACATAAACAAAAATAACCACACAATATGCTTGCCTCAAACCTCTATCTGTCCTCTACATACAGTGAGAGTGGACTCCCCCGTTTTGGGCGGGTCCATACTCCACCTCGCCTGGCGGCGGTCCTCACTCGCTGGGAGGGTCTTCCTCCGTCAGGAGCCGGGCTCCCTCAGTCGTCTGTCAGAGCTCAGAGGGGACGGACGTCGCTCCGTGTTCCTCCCTCTTCACTCTCCTATTTCAGGCTTTCTGCCTTATTAAAACATGTCTAACTTATAAATAAACATTGCTACTGTCGCTGGGCACACGACCAACTACAAGCAATCACTATGAACTGGCGTATATCGTGCTTACCACAGATTAACTGGTCGAGGGCGCTTCTCCCTCTGACGGCGTCTGGTCACGGCGCTTCCACGGCCCACAATAATGTTTCTGGCCGGCTTGATACTCTCTTCTTCGACCAGGACTTGAGACCACAACGTTCCCAGCTCAGTTCCACAGCTGGCACGTCTACACACTTCTCTTCTCTTCGAGATACATCACTAGGGGTTCCCTTCTGACGGGAGCTCAACGGAGCGCGGCTTTCTCCCTGCGATGTCTGGCACTCAAGTGAGGTCAAGGTCCTCCGGAAGCGAGCCTCACGCCTCCAGCAAAATGTCCACATCTCCTAGCCAGTCATTTATCTGTTTTCTTCTACACTGCCCATAATCTTAAACTGTCCATTGAATCCAACATACTATTTTTCATATGGGTTATCACCTCAATATTTGCTAGACCTTCTAATCAGGTCAGGCTTGATGAATAACTCTCAAGGAGGGAGACTCGTTTCTCCTGTAGGCTGAGATCATAACACTCCCCTCCCCTTATTTTTGAGAGTTATTCCAGTGGCAAAGCTCGGGATAATACATCCGCCACCACACTGTCTCGTTCTTCAAGCGATTGGTTCGAACGGTTGATCTGCTTACGTACTCCCTTAAGAGTCTACAATTAGTTCGTTGCACCTTCCAACATCTGGCTCACAACTCGCCAGAAACACGATCTTCTCATAAACGATCTGACTTCTCTGGCACCTCTTGGCTAGGCTGTCCTCCTTGGACGCCTGCAATCCATTGGTCCACTCTACTTATTGTTTCCACCCTCCGTTTCCTCGTCTTCTTCTCTTCACGTCCAGAGTCAGACGTCTATTGTCTGTACCTCCTCTGTCGTCTTCACACTTCCATCTACTGCCATTATACTTCACTCCCTCGTCTTCACCGACGATTCTCTCTTTCGTCTCCTCATATATCCGAGACCTCATCCTGTTCGACTCCCACCGAGTCCTCGGCTTTCCTCTATTCCTCCATGCTTGTATCATCTTCCTCTTCCCACACTTCTCATCTTTATACAACTCCATTTCTTCTCCTTCAACTCTTCTTCGTTCTCTAAAAGTTTCTCCGAGCGCTGTACTACATCCATCAGCACTCGACCGTACATGTCGCTCTACCTCTCCTAGAGTGCTCGTAGGCATCTCTCCACACATACTGTCTCTTCCCCTTTCATTTTCTCGGCTATTACTCTTCTTCACTATCTCTCCTCCACGTTTTCTGTGAAACATGTCAACTCTTGACATCTCAAACAACTTAACTCCACTATCCCTATGCCTCTGTGCTCGTGGACCACTTGACGCTCTACTTCCGTCCTCAGTCTGTCCACATCTTTCCTTATTCCTACTCAGCACAGTTGCATTCGCCTTCCGACTCTTAATTTCAGCAGTCTGGGCTCTACTCAGGTCCGCTCTCTTCACAGTATTCTTCTTCGGCTGGGCCATCTTCACTTTTGACCTCACCGAGACTTCATTTTTCTGGGCTGGACCTTCATCAAACAGCCATGCTATATCTACATCGATATCTTCCACCGGTTGAATCGACACTGTCTCATCTTCTCCAGCGTCTTCCTCGTCGGCCACCTCGGCATTCATCACTACCGAGACAGGGTACTCAATGGCTTGGCGGTCTCCTGACTCATCTCCTCGGATGTCAGTCAGGTTCACACTCTCAGGTGTCCCACCCGTGCCGTGGCCTTCTGGGCTCTCCTCTGGCACAGTCTCCGCTATGACT
Source organism: Procambarus clarkii (assembly GCF_040958095.1). Taxonomy (NCBI): domain Eukaryota; kingdom Metazoa; phylum Arthropoda; class Malacostraca; order Decapoda; family Cambaridae; genus Procambarus; species Procambarus clarkii. The sequence continues at coordinate 15,372,917 of NC_091163.1, forward strand.
CTTGGCAACACCTTTGTCCCGCACAAGTCATTCCCCAGGATCACTTGGACTCCTGGAACAGGTATGTCGGGGCATACTCCCAACATCACCTCTGCCGACACATATTCCGACCTTAGCTGGACAGTACAAACGGGCATGTCACTCTCAGACAATAACCCATATACTTTCATCTTCCCACCGCCAGCTAACCGTCGATCATTCCCAATCAGGCTTCTCGTAATCAAGCTCTGATTAGCTCCGGTATCTCATAAGGTTACAACTTCTACCTCAGGTTGGTTTCCTACACTGATCCAACCTTTGCTCATGAACGGCCTATACCTCTCGTTCACTAAGTTCGCTCTCTGTGGTTTGTCTCGGAACACATTAGTATATTTACCTCGGGGTCACACATGGCCAGGGTCACAACTCTCTTGCCCTGCCGACAATCTCACATCACGTGACCCAATCCGTTACAATTGTAACATCTCATCTGGGAAAAGTCTCTTCTATATGTACCAGAGTAGCTCTGACTCTGCCCACTCGTATTGGAGTTCCTCGGGCCAGACGTACTACTCGTACTCTGTGGAGCTTTACTGGACTCTTGATTCCCTGGATAACGATTAGTTTCTCGTTTGGCTCCTCCATCCTCTCTTTCAGACGAAGTGTGCGACCTACTCTTCTGAGTTTTAGGGTACTTACTTTTATCTGCCCATTTATCAAAATTTTTCTCACCCCAGACTCTTCTGGGTCTTTCATAATTTTTCCTCCCCAGACTCCATTGGGTCTGCTATTGCTGCGTCTCACCTCGCTTCTCACTCTGTTCTCCCTCAAGCTCTTGTATGCTTCAGTAATCATATCTGCCCTATCTGCGGCATCTTTCACCTCCTTTATCCCTGCTACTTGGATCTTGAACTTTGTTTCGGGATGCATCATCTCCAAGAACTTCTCCATGACCATCAGTTGCTTCAGGTCAGCGTAAGATCCAACTCCAGCAGCCTCAATCCACTTCTGGAATCGTCTTTCCAGATCCCTTGCTGTCTCAGCAAACGTACATGCTCCAACTTTGATCATTTCTCTGAAATGCATTTCCTCTTTAACCGTGCATAATCCTGGCATCTCTTCCAGTGACAATTGGGTGTATGCCTCCTTGGCTGCACCGGTCAATCTTAACTGGACCAGCTGGGCCCATTCCTCCTGTGGCCACTCCTTGATGCTGGCTACTTTTTCAAAGTGCTCGAAAAAGCTCTCTGCCTCTTCGGGAACAAACAAGGGAATGTCCTTCTCCCTAACCCTAACATCTGGTGGGTGTGATACCTGGATGGTGCTCTCTGGCAACCCATGTTCAATCCTTTGCTCAGCCAAGGTTCTATTCGCTTCTATCTGCATTTGTTTTGTTCTCTCTTTTTCTTTTTCGACCTGGGCTTTTTCTTTTTCGACCTGGGCTTTTTCTTTTTCGACCTGTGCTTTTTCTTTTTCTTTCTCCTGTTCCAACTCCAGTTCTCTTACTCTGGTTTTCTCTTTTTCTATTTCCAGTCTGGTTTTCTCTTTTTCTTTCTCCTGTTCCAACTCCAGTTCCCTTATTCTGGTTTTCTCTTTTTCCTTCTCGGCTTCATTTTTCATCTGGAGTTCTAATTTCATCTTTTCCAGCTGGAACTGTCTCTCCTCACGCTGCATCTGGAGCTCTAACTGGAATCTTTCCAAGCTCCTATTTCGGTTACTCCTGCTACTGCGGCTACTCTTGCTGCTCCTACTCGATCCCTGGGATCTCACTTCATCCTGCCCATCATCCTCCTTTCCACTTTCAGCTCCTTTCTGGGCTCCTTGCTCTGCCGCTTCACTTTTGGCTCTTAACTGCCTCAGGATCTCATCCTTCATCCCAGCTACTTTAGATGCTTTCAACCTACTGCCACATTTTTCTGCTATTTGTTTCAATTGATCCCTCGTGCAACCTTCTAAGTCCTCAGGCTTGCCTGACTCCACAAACGCTTGCACCTTATCCATCTTGTCCTGTGAGTCTACCCAAGAGAGAGAGTATACACCTGCGGTCACACAGTTTATCTCAGCAGGGGTGTACAAATCCACTCTTGGACAGGGTGTGGGTGTGTCAGTTCACTCTCCCGGACACAGGCCCCCAATTTATTATAGTCTGTGGGTTGGTTGGTGTTGTCGTCGTTGATTCTTCTCTATGGACAACCCAACCCACACAACTCGGTAGAGTGCTTATACTTCACTAGGAGATCACCCTTGGCGCTTCTGGCTCTTGGAGAGGAGCTCAACGTCACACATTTAGGGGATGCGGCTCCAACACCTAGCCTCGTTGTCACGTGCACACACCCACTCGAGCCGCTGTGACTCCCCACTCTCTCCTTAGGTAATATGATCTCCTCGATCCCCTTTTGGCTTATTAGTACTACCTTCTACCCTGTCCACAGCTGTGGTTCTTGGTTCTTTCTCTCTCTCTCTCTCCTTCTTTACTACCTCCTGGGAAGCCTCACTAGGACAAGGGCAAACACCAGCAAATTGGGATACATTTACTGGACAAAGCACATACACGATACATACACACATATAATAATAATGAATCCTATACTCTATAATATTACAATCGGGTTGCACTCCAACACCATCAGAACTCTATCATCAGCTTATCAAGTGGTATCCTATCTCCTGGTTCACCACCTGATACTATCAACCTCCTCAAGTTGATCAAGTCTACATACACTGTTGCACCATCAGCAAGAGAATATATATATGTATCTATAAATGTGTACAAAGAAAATCAGCATTTGCATGCAATAACATACATCAGTATAAATGTTCATTGATACACAACAATGATCAATCGATCACTCTATCAGTCCTAGAACGCATACATCTGTAGGTAATCCAGCCTACGACTGTAACTCTAAACTTCAGTGTAAAACACTCCTTGACATAAGAATGCAAACAGTCACTCACCTCTCACTGCGTCTTGCACGCTAATGACAACCAAACACTATCAACTCCCTATAAGTAATCCACCAGAACTTCCCTTCCACTTCTGGAAGTTCACTACCCTAATATCTTTAGGTTCTTCCGGGCTTCACTACCAGGATCCTCTGCAGCTCCTCCAGGCTGCTATCATGAAGTTTCCTCGAGCAACTATGGTGCTTCTCTACCTCTACAGAAGCACGTGACACTCCTCTTCACTACTTCTTCTCCTCACAGCTCGAGGTCCTCTGCTTCACTACCTTGGAGTCTCATCAATTACTTCATCTATGCTGGCTTCGAAGTTCTCAGCAACTTCTTCCCCAAAGACAAACCTGCAACCCATCGACACTCCAATAAAAATGTTTCCCCTTTAACACATAAACAAAAATAACCACACAATATGCTTGCCTCAAACCTCTATCTGTTCTCTACATACAGTGAGAGTGGACTCCCCCGTTTTGGGCGGGTCCATACTCCACCTCGCCTGGCGGCGGTCCTCACTCGCTGGGAGGGTCTTCCTCCGTCAGGAGCCGGGCTCCCTCAGTCGTCTGTCAGAGCTCAGAGGGGACGGACGTCGCTCCGTGTTCCTCCCTCTTCACTCTCCTATTTCAGGCTTTCTGCCTTATTAAAACATGTCTAACTTATAAATAAACATTGCTACTGTCGCTGGGCACACGACCAACTACAAGCAATCACTATGAACTGGCGTATATCGTGCTTACCACAGATTAACTGGTCGAGGGCGCTTCTCCCTCTGACGGCGTCTGGTCACGGCGCTTCCACGGCCCACAATAATGTCTCTGGCCGGCTTGATACTCTCTTCTTCGACCAGGACTTGAGACCACAACGTTCCCAGCTCAGTTCCACAGCTGGCACGTCTACACACTTCTCTTCTCTTCGAGATACATCACTAAGGGTTACCTTCTGACGGGAGCTCAACGGAGCGCGGCTTTCTCCCTGCGATGTCTGGCACTCAAGTGAGGTCAAGGTCCTCCGGAAGCGAGCCTCACGCCTCCAGCAAAATGTCCACATCTCCTAGCCAGTCATTTATCTGTTTTCTTCTACACTGCCCATAATCTTAAACTGTCCATTAAATCCAACATACTATTTTTCATATGGGTTATCACCTCAATATTTGCTAGACCTTCTAATCAGGTCAGGCTTGATGAATAACTCTCAAGGAGGGAGACTCGTTTCTCCTGTAGGCTGAGATCATAACACTCTTCGTTAGTGAACTGTACCAGGACAGGTCGTTTCCTGTTACAGTTGTATGGCCCAATACGTCGTTGAACTTGCATCTCATTCCCTGCCATCTGGGCTCTCATGTCTCTCAAGATCCCCTGTAGCTCCAAATCCTCAATCTCCATCCTTTCCTGCCTCGATGGTGCCCTGGCTTCAAGCAATCCATGGATTATGATTGTCCTCTTTCTCAGATCAGGGTCATGCTGGTGGCCCCCTCCCTGGCTGACCCCCACCCCTCCCACTCCCGCTACTCCACCTACTACTACTCCCCCTTCCCCTGCCAAGCTTCCCTTATTCCTGCCAAATTCATTAGTAAGCCTAGATATTTCTCCTTGCCATTCTACCCTGCTCTTCCTGATTTCTTCTTGAATATAATCCATAAACTCTTGTTTGAGACTTTGAACCTTGTCCTGTATCTTATTAAAAACTTCACTTTTAATCCCCTGGATTAGATCATCTATCCAAACATCCCTCTTCTCTACAAATTTCCCAATCATCTTCTCCACAAACCTATCTTCTTCTTCAATCATAATACTGCTGGACCTAGACACCCTTCCTGACCTAGTCATTGATATAATGCAACCTTACCCACAGGGGTTCCAAGTATCTTACCGTCCTGCTAACACAATAGGTGAGTGAATCTCCAAGCGTCATCCCACTTGGTGGTAGGAAGGTTGCTGCCGGGGGTGAGGTCACGGTCAGAGGTCGGTGAGGTCTGCTCCACACTGCCACAGTACTTCATCAACTATTTTCAACTACGCTATTTAAACTGTTTTTCTTCACTACCTTATGGCTTTGGTCAAAACCCAAGGTTTTTTTCATTCACTTGTACACACTTTTTCACTTCGAAGTTCCCTGATTACCCCTCCCACTCCACTAGTGAACCAGGAGCTCCCAACCCACGTCCACCCAACACGATGGTCACAACACAACACGTCTGTGTGTGTGTTTACTAGTTGTGTACTAGTTGTGTTTTTGCGGGGGTTGAGCTTTGCTCTTTCGGCCCGCCTCTCAACTGTCAATCAACTGTTTACTAACTACTTTTTTTTCCACACTACACACACACACCCCAGGAAGCAGCCCGTGACAGCTGACTAACTCCCAGGTACCTATTTACTGCTAGGTAACAGGGGCACTTAGGGTGAAAGAAACTTTGCCCATTTGTTTCTGCCTCGTGCGGGAATCGAACCCGCGCCACAGAATTACGAGTCCTGCGCGCTATCCACCAGGCTACGAGGCCCCGAGGTGTGTGTGTGTGTGTGTGTGTGTGTGAGTGTGTGTGTGTGTGTGTGTGTGTGTGTGTGTGTGTGTGTACGTGTACGTGTGTGTGTGTGTGTATTCACCTAGTTGTGTTTTGCGGGGATTGAGCTTTGCTCTTTCGGCCCGCCTCTCAACTGTCAATCAACTGTTTACCTTGTGTGTGTGTGTGTGTGTGTGTGTGTGTGTGTGTGTGTGTGTACTCACCTAGTTGTACTCACCTAGTTGTGCTTGCGGGGGTTGAGCTCTGGCTCTTTGGTCCCGCCTCTCAACTGTCAATCAACAGGTGTACAGGTTCCTGAGCCTATTGGGCTCTATCATATCTACACTTGAAACTGTGTAGGGAGTCAGCCTCCACCACATTGCTTCTTAATGCATTCCATTTGTCAACCACTCTCACACTAAAAGAGTTCTTTCTAATATCTCTGTGGCTCATTTGGGCACTCAGTTTCCACCTGTGTGTGTGTGTGTGTGTGTACTCTCCTAGTTGTACTCACCTAGTTGTGCTTGCGGGGGTTGAGCTCTGGCTCTTTGGTCCCGCCTCTCAACCGTCAATCAACAGGTGTACAGGTTCCTGAGCCTATTGGGCTCTATCATATCTACACTTGAAACTGTGTAGGGAGTCAGCCTCCACCACATTGCTTCTTAATGCATTCCATTTGTCAACCACTCTGACACTAAAAAAGTTCTTTCTAATATCTCTGTGGCTCATTTGGACACTCAGTTTCCACCTGTGTCCCCTAGTGCGTGTGCCCCTTGTGTTAAATAACCTGTCTTTATCAACCCTGTCGATTCCCTTGAGAATCTTGAATGTGGTGATCATGTCCCCCCTAACTCTTCTGTCTTCCAACGAAGTGAGGTTCAATTCCCGTAGTCTCTCCTCGTAGCTCATACCTCTCAGCTCGGGTACTAGTCTGGGGGAAACCTTTGAACCTTTTCCAGTTTAGTCTTATGCTTGACTAGATATGGACTCTATGCTGGAGCCGCATACTCCAGGATTGGTCTGACATGTGGTATATAATGTTCTGAAAGATTCCTTACACAAGTTTCTAAAGGCCGTTCTTATGTTAGCCAACCTGGCATATGCTGCTGATGTTATCCTCTTGATATGAGCTTCAGGAGACAGGTCTGGCGTGATATCAACCCCCAGGTCTTTCTCTCTCTCTCTGACTCTTGAAGTATTTCATCTCCCAAGTGATACCTTGTATCTGGTCTCCTGCTTTCTACCCCTATCTTCATTACATTACATTTGCTTGGGTTAAACTCTAACATCCATTTGTTCGACCATTCCTGCAGCTTGTCCAGGTCTTCTTGAAGCCTCAAGCTGTCCTCTGTCTTAATCCTTCTCATAAATTTGGCGTCGTCAGCAAACATTGAGAGGAATGAGTCTGTACCCTCTGGGAGATCATTTACGTATATCAGAAACAGGATAGGTCCAAGCACAGAGCCCTGTGGGACTCCACTGGTGACTTCACGCCATTCTGAGGTCTCACCCCTCACTATAACTCTCTGCTTCCTATTGCTTACGTACTCCCTTATCCACTGGAGCGCCCTACCAGTTACTCCTGCCTGTTTCTCCAGCTTATGCATCAACCTTTTATGGGGTACTGTGTCAAAGGCTTTCTAACAGTCCAAAAAAAATGCAGTCCGCCCATCCTTCTCTTTCTTGCTTAATCTTTGTCACCTGATCATAGAATTCTATCAAGTCTGTAAGGCAAGATTTACCCTCCCTGAACCCATGTTGATGGGTTGTCACGAAGTCTCTTCTCTCCAGATGTGTTACTAGGTTTTTTCTCACAATCTTCTCCATACCTTGCATGGTATACAAGTTAAGGACACTGGCCTGTAGTTCAGTGCCTCTTGTCTGTCATCCTTTTTAAATATTGGTACTACATTAGCAGTCTTCCATACTTCTGGTAGGTCTCTCATTTCCAGTGACCTACTATACACTATGGAGAGTGGCAAGCAAAGTGCTCCTGCACACTCTTTCATTACCCATGGTGAGATTCCATCCGGCCCAACAGCTTTTCTCACATCCAGCTCCAATAGGTGCTTCTTGACCTCATCTCTTGTAATTTCGAACCTTTCCAAGGTCACCTAGTTTGCTGCCACCTCTCCTAGCGCCGTGACTTCTCCCTGTTCTATTGTAAAGACCTCCTGGACCCTTTTGTTGAGTTCTTCACACACCTCTTTGTCATTCTCTGTGTACCTGTCCTCGCCCACCCTAAGTTTCATCACCTGTTCCTTCACTGTTGTCTTTCTCCTGATGTGACTGTGTAGTAGCTTTGGTTCGGTCTTGGGTTTATTAGCTATATCATTTTCATACCTTTTCTCAGCTGCTCTTCTCACACTAACATACTCGTTCCTGGTTCTCTGGTATCTCTCTCTACTTTCTGGTGTTCTGTTATTACGGAAGTTCTTCCATGCCCTTTTGTTCAGCTCCTTTGCTTTCATACATTCCCTATTAAACCACG
>NC_091163.1:15385838-15393338 GCF_040958095.1 Procambarus clarkii
TTTATATAAATTATATAAGTTGCTGGAAAGTGGTGTTAAAGATTCTGAAAACATTTTGTTGTGTTAATATGTTCTTATTAACTATGTCTCAAGTTCACAGTTTATCAAACAAGAATATTAACATTCGTCAACTCTTAAAATCTTATATGTTATCTTGCTGGTGCAAAAAAGGGTGAATCTTTAGGAACAGCTATAGTATCTATATATCACAAATGGTGTTTTCCCTAACTCAAACAATGTAGGGTTTATTATTCTACACATATTTCTAATGACTCTTAGATGTTTACGTTCTCTGAAGTATAATTGTGAAGGCTGTGTCCATCACTCTCAACACAGATTCTTAAACTCGTCTCTGCAGGTTCAACTATATAATTAGTTTCCATTTTGAATCTCCATGGACATTTGTATCCAAAATGAAACCAATGTGGTTTCCTTCAGCGCCTTCAGCCAGCACATTTGCTCATTCATTTCCACAGATTCCAACAAGGTAGGGGATTTACAGAAATTTGTATATTCATATTGTTATATATTAAAAATATGAATGCAGTTCAATATGATAAGACAAATACATGAGTTTATGATAAATTCGTTTTCTGTGATATACCATTGATATGCTCATTTTTTCTTTAAACGGCAGACTAAACTAAAGTGCTCACATCAACAGATTTGATGTATAAATGGTCAACGCTCAACAGAGTTAGTATAAATGTATTAGTATAAATCTTACTTGTCTCATTGTTAATTCACATTCAATGTCAACTTGTGGTTGCATTGTACAAGGCCAACACAGATGATCGAAGGAAACTAACTCTGCTCTAGTTCCATGAAGTTGGTATTTGGTCTTTACTCAATGCATTGTACATGCATTGTACAAGGCCAACACAGATGATCGAAGGAAACTAACTCTGCTCTAGTTCCATGAAGTTGCTATTTGGTCTTTATTGAAATTTGACAAGGCAGAGTGGCCCGCAACAACTACACCATCTCCACATCTAGTTCATGCTCCAGACATAAATCATGACACTGGTCCTGTGTATCCTGCTGCTGACCCGTCAACACCTGGCCCGTCGGGTGTGAGGCGCCCTCTCTTCACGTCTACACCTAGTGCTGAAGCTGAATCTGATGAAGATAATTCATATTCCACATTAGTGTTTGAAAACAATAGTGAGAGCGACGATTCAGACAGTAGTTTATTGCCAACCCAGAGACAACAGCGACGTGTTGTTATAGCAGAGACTCGCCTGAACTATAAATTGAAACATGAGCTGGTAAAAATCCCCAAACGTCGCAGGTGTGAAGTGTGTTCAAAGTCGGGTATCAGGAAGGAAACTGGTATAGCGTGCAAGACATGCGATGTTCCACTTTGCGTCATACCTTGTTACACCACTTATCACAGGAAAAGGGTGTATTGGGTGGACAAGAAATAACCACCTACATCAGCTTCACTCCACCTAGGAACATCTGTTGAGCAACTTCAGGAATCAGTACCTGAAGGAGGTGGAGTGGAGATAAAATGCTCAACTTATTTTACTACAATCGTCTTTGCTTTGGTAAGTACACATAATTGTCTTAGATTGTTTCAGTATTGTAGTCTATTTTCTTAGGAATATTTTGATACCTAAATGAGAACTGTAGCACGAAAACTAAAGTAAGTATACATGAAACAAGAGAAACTTTTTTTGTGGGTGTTGCGGGTGTGAGTTGGAGTGTCAAGAGCGGGTTCCGGTTGTGTGTTTTCCGTCATCTCTACAGCTGTGAATTCCAAGGAATTGTATTTGATATGCATATGTCTGTGTAGGGAATTTTATTCCGAACACTATACAAAAAAAACGGTGTGAAACAAGTATAAACTTGAAAAACATGAGCAAAGTAAAAACTTTTGACGCTCACGGGTACAAACACGCGTAAGATTTTATTCGCCGCAAATTTATTTGATGCTGTGTTGGCCAACTCTACCCATGTTCTTATAGAACTTTCTATTGCGAACACATTGCTATAAAAATGAAATACGTAGCTCCAGAAATAATGTCAGGACAGTGAAATCAGTATAAACATTCAAAGCCCTGCATCACACCAGTGTCGTCCCTGCTGAAATCACGGCTAATGCTTCGCCCAGTTCCCACACTCGTGCGGGTCACCCGATACCATAATTAGACATTGATAGGCATATGTCTGGGTGGGGAATTTTATTGTGAGTTCAGTGATATCAAAATGAGCGCTGTAGGATGACTGTGAGGCTGGCAACAAACGAAAGAGTATGAACATTTACTTCCTGTTTGGGTGTCACGGCGAGTCATCTTCGTGTTTATTTACTTCGTGGTGGGATACCAAATGCTTCGGTGACATTTTATGCATATGATCTTGTAGAGAATTTTATTGCCAACGCATTGATACCAAAATGAAAAACGTAGCTCGAGAATTGAGGTTAGCAGTGTGAAAAGATTATAAACTTTTTTGTGTTTACGCTTGAGCACAACCCGCTTGTTTTTCCAGCTAGTGCCGCGCGCACTAAAGTGTGCATTATACACACCATAATGCACCAGTACACACAATAAGGTACCAGTACACACTATAAGGCACCAGTACACGCCATAAAACACCAGAACACACACCATAAGGCACCAGAACACACCATAAGGCACCAGTACACACCATAAGGCACCAGTACACACCATAAGGCACCAGTACACACCATAAGGCACCAGTACACACCATACGGCACCAGTACACACCATAAGGCACCAGTACACACCATAAGGCACCAGTACACACCATAAGACACCAGTACACACCATAAGGCACCAGTACGCACCATATGGCACCAGAACACACCATAAGGCACCAGTACACACCATAAAGCACCAGTACACACAATAAAGCCCCAGTACACACCATAAGGAACCAGTACACACCATAAGGCACCAGTATACACAATAAGGTACAAGTACACACCATAAGGCACCAGTACACACCATAATGCACCAGTACACACTATAAGGCACCAGTACACGCCATAATGCACCAGTACACACCATAAGGCACCAGTACACACCATAATGAACCAGTACACATCATATGGCACCAGTACACACCATAAGGCACCAGAACACACACCATAAGGCACCAGTACACACCATAATGCACCAGTACACACCATAATGCACCAGTACACACCATAATGCACCAGTACACACCATAAGGCACCAGTACACAATAAGGCACCAGTACACACAATAATGCACCAGTACACACCATAAGGCACCAGTACACTCCATACGGCACCAGTACGCACCATAAGGCACTAGAACACACCATAAGGCACCAGTACACACCATAAAGCACCAGTATACACCATAAGGCCCCAGTACACACCATAAGGTACGAGTACACACTATAAGGCACCAGTACACACCTACAGGTATTTGTTTCTGGTGTGGTGCTCATGGGATCTGTTACAACCTTCTAGGAAGCTTTTAGGGTCAGGATTGACATTACAGTGCAGCGTTTTATATATATAAAATACACATGAGAGTATGTGCAGGGACTTAATATCTAACATATTCAGAGATTTGAGTAAGGGGTCCATATATACTGCCCGGTTGCCTGAAATGCTATATGCCTACTATATTGGCTTTAGGTATTGTATGCACTAGCTCTATCTATAAATCCAACATTATGTTTGTAAATCAACTATGTATGTACTTTCCTGAATAAAATTGACTTTACTCTACACTTATATGCTCTGTGGATTTGTTATCCCCTATCGTTTGGGAGAAAAAAAATGACTAATACGTTCGGCGAATGACTTTGACTTCAACTTCACTTTGACTTCGTTCATATCATCGTATTTTCCGTAATATATAAAGGTTATGACAATGCAATTATATTATTGTGTGCAAATAATTTGGAAATTTCATGTACCCTAAAAATAGTAAAATAAAGAATAAGAATAATTAAATAATTGTTGTAGTGAATTGTCACACGTTCATCATACGCAAACGAACACACAGTGTGGAGCGTCAGTAGACCAAGGTCCGCGCCATTTTAAAACACGGCATCGAATGTAAGTAATGTTTTTCTCGTACTAACACTGTGTTATGCAATAGATTAGGTCTTGAATTCACAAATTTAGTTGTTACATCTGACAGAGTATGTTAGACGGTGTAATGCTGGTCCATGTTGACGTATTTGTGGGCTTGATTGGTTTACATGTGATGGCACACAATATCGGCACCCCACAACATGCTGTTGAAGTTGGAATGCATGGCATAGGCTCCTCACACAATGTTCTTTATGTGGTCCTCAGGTGATAGTTTTCTATTTAGAACCACCCCTAGATCTCTTTCTTTATCAGAATTCCTTAAAGATTTCTCACATGGTTTTCCTAATGATAGATTGTGGGCTGTAAGGGACAGGTTTGATGTATGGATTAGTTGATAGAAGTTCCAGTCCACCTGTAGACAGGGATCTCACATCAGCTTGTATATTATACAAGGATAAGATTTGATAAATTCAGTTATTTGACTGAACACTGGCTCTAACCTAGCCTAGCCTATAGTCTAACCTAGCTCCATAACAAACAGTTATTAGTCGGCTCTGTTTAAATCAGAGATTTAAACATACATAGTCTAACCTAGCTCCATAACTAACAGCCATTAGCCATTAGCCATTCATGCACAGCCATCAGCTGGGCCATAGACCGGCTATTTTGCTTTTTTCCCAAGCCGGTCTATGTTTTTTTTCGATGCCTCAGTGGCCCATGCACAGGTCCGTTCAAGGGGATTAAATAGCCGTTCTATGGCCCCAGGGTTTGTATTTTATCAAACTCTTATTAGAATAATAGATCTCGTAATAATTTTGCAAAAATAGTGGCATTTACTATTTTAAAAAGCTCGGGTGCAGGGGGGGGGGGTTATGTAAAAGCCTGGTTTGTGCCTCGGAGAGGCTATGGGATCCAGTAAGATCGTCCTTCCTTTCCTCCCTAGAATCTGGATGTAGCAGGTGCTCAATTGTCAAAAGTGAAAAATTGGTTTTGTCTTCCGAATGCACCATTTCTGTAAATTTTCTAATAATCTTTTAAAAATAGTAAATGCCACTATTTTTGCAAAATTATTACGAGATCTATTATTCTAATAAGAGTTTGATAAAATACAAACCCTGGGGCCATAGAACGGCTATTTAATCCCCTTGAACGGACCTGTGCATGGACCACTGGGCCCCCCCTGCACCCGAGCTTTTTAAAATAGTAAATGCCACTATTTTTGCAAAATTATTACGAGATCTATTATTCTAATAAGAGTTTGATAAAATACAAACCCTGGGGCCATAGAACGGCTATTTAATCCCCTTGAACGGACCTGTGCATGGGCCACTGAGGCATCGAAAAAAAACATAGACCGGCTTGGGAAAAAAGCAAAATAGCCGTTCTATGGCCCCAGGGTTTTCTCAAATTTTCTTTCATAGCCGGTCTATGGCCCCTGGGTTTTACGAACTTTTTTTCCCAAGCCGGTCTATGGCCCCTGGGTTTTACGAACTTTTTTTCCCAAGCCGGTCTATGGCGTGTATGTTAAATAAACCAAATTTTTCACTTTTGACAATTGAGCACCTGCTACATCCAGATTCTAGGGAGGAAAGGAATATAATATAATATCTAATATATCTATCTGTGTGAAATAGATTAAATCCATTTATTTGATATTCAGCTAATAGTTCTGTATTTTCTACATTCATCCATGTTTTGGTAAGTGCAATAATATGTATTGTTTCATTGCAGATTAGAGATTCAAGATAGTTCTAGATTTCCGAAGTACTGAAACGCGCGCCATACAGGCTTGGTGGATCTAGGTGCAAGGTAAAATTATTTACATTTACTTGTTTTGTATTTATATGCATATATGCATTTATATGCATTATTCTATAGAATAATAGATCTCGTAATAATTTTGCAAAAGTAGTGGCATTTACTTAATCGACTGAGCTACAACAGGGTAAAAGGATCCAGGAAGTTCAGTAGAAGTTTGGTTTCAACCCTTTTACCCTGTCGTAGCTCAGTCGATTAAGGCAGTGTCTGGGATGCTCCCAGACACAGGTTTGAATCCTCATCACGGCCCTTGTGGATTTGTTCATTTGATGCATCACGTTATTGTGATCTGTGTGTGATGATGTAAGGGCGAAGAGGGAGAACGGCCTGTTGACATAGCTCGGGTGCAGGGGGGGGGGTTGTGTAAAAGCCTGGTTTGTGCCTCGGAGAGGCTATGGGATCCAGTAAGTTCAGTAGAACTTCGGTTTCAACCCTTTTACCCTGTTGTAGCTCAGTCGATTAAGGCAGTGTCTGGGATGCTCCCGGACGCAGGTTCGAATCCTCGTCACGGCCCTTGTGGATTTGTTCATTTGATGCATCACGTTATTGTGATCTGTGTGTGTAATTCTTCACTTGCTACAGCAACAGGAATGTGTGTGTATGTATTTGTGTTGTTGAATATGACCGAAAGTGTAAGATTAATGATTCTAACACAAATCGTCTGAATATTTGTTTTTCTTCACTGTCGAGAGTAGTTAAAAAAATTTACTCGAGTTTATTTTCACACTTTATTTATGGTCCTTAAGTCCCTCTCCTTAATGCTGCTGCTGTTTCTCGCATCTTTGCATCGCTTGTATGTTTGGGGGTTTGGCCTCTTGCTATATATTGATTCCATTTGTGTGTGTTTGGGTCTCAGGCCCTCTCGCAATTTCTGTTGAACAAACCCCTTTTCCTAGTTCTGCATCTCTCCTTTGGTACAAATTTTGTTGTGCTTTTATCATATATTTCACAAAACTTGACATACATTTCATTTACTTCATGTCCTATCAGCAAGTGTTTGTCAAATTCTTTAAGGAAAGTTTATCATCCTGATTGCAGATCTCTAGCGCTATTATGTCAACTTCTTGTGGATTCGCAATCATTATTTAATTTACCTTTAGGTGTTCTTTCACCAGCACAGCAACACTGTACCTCTCCCAACCAGTTTAAGATAAAAACTAAGTACTAACTAATTAACTCAATGTAACCTACCTTACCCCCAAAATGTCAACCCATGTCTTCTATTTTAAACAATGCTGTTTTGTTGACCAAATTGTATTTTTGTTTTTTTCTGCAATGTTTCCCCCCCCCCCACCACTCTACCACCACATTGAGTTTAGTAGCTCTGTGCACGTCAGGTGCTGTTTAATATACAGACCTACTCCTCCATTTGACCTAGTTTCTCTATCACATCTATATCACTTTGTGCTTTAGCCCTGGTGGAGCTTGGTCCACCAGGCTGTTGTTTGGAGTGGCCCGCAGATCCACATACAGTCTGCATATGATATACAGTCTGTTGATCAATTAAACTACAGTAGTTAGTTTTTATCATCCGAATGCACCAATATGTGTTCATTCTTCCCAGATGAAGGAACTAGGTAATATTCATCATCTGAATGCACCATCTGAAGCTTTAACACACTCATGATACACGAGAGGTT
>NC_091163.1:15400838-15505838 GCF_040958095.1 Procambarus clarkii
TGGAGTCAGCCTCCACCACATCACTGCCTAGTGCATTCCATTTACTAACTACTCAGACACTGAAAAAGTTCTTTCTAATGTCTCTGTGGCTCATTTGGGTACTCAGCTTCCACCTGTGTCCCCTTGTTCGCGTCCCTCCAGTGTTGAATAGTTCATCCTTGTTTACCCGGTCGATTCCCCTGAGGATTTTGTAGGTTGTGATCATGTCTCCCCTTACTCTTCTGTCTTCCAGTGTCGTAAGGTGCATTTCCCGCAGCCTTTCCTCATAACTCATGCCTCTTAGTCCTGGGACTAGTCTAGTAGCATACCTTTGGACTTTTTCCAGCTTCGTCTTGTGCTTGACAAGGTACGGGCTCCATGCTGGGGCCGCATACTCCAGGATGGGTGTTACATATGTTGTGTACAAGATTCTGAATGATTCCTTACACAGGTTCCTGAACGCCGTTCTGATGTTAGCCAGCCTCGCATATGCCGCAGACGTTATTTTCTTTATGTGGGCTTCAGGAGACAGGTTTGGTGTGATATCAACTCCTAGATCTTTCTCTCTGTCGGTTTCATTAAGTACTTCATCTCCTATTCTGTATCCTGTGTCTGGCCTCCTTTTTCCACTGCCTAGTTTCATTACTTTGCATTTACTCGGGTTGAACTTCAACAGCCATTTGTTGGACCATTCACTCAGTCTGTCTAGGTCATCTTGTAGCCTCCTACTATCATCCTCTGTTTCAATCCTCCCATAATTTTTGCATCGTCGGCAAACATTGAGAGGAACGAACCTATACCCTCTGGGAGATCATTTACATATACCAGAAACAGTATAGGTCCAAGGACTGACCCTTGCGGGACTCCACTTGTAACGTCTCGCCAATCTGAGACCTCACCCCTCACACAGACTCGTTGTCTCCTGTTGCTTAGGTACTCCTCTATCCACCGGAGTACCTTCCCTTTCACTCCAGCCTGCGTCTCCAACTTTCGCACTAGCCTCTTGTGTGGCACTGTATCAAAGGTTTTCTGACAATCCAAAAATATGCAGTCTGCCCACCCTTCTCTTTCTTGCCCTATTTTTGTTGCCTGGTCGTAGAATTCAAGTAACCCTGTGAGGCAGGACCTGCCATCCCTGAAACCATGTTGATGCTGTGTTACAAAGTTCCTTCGCTCCAGATGCTCCACTAGTTTTTTTCGCACAATCTTCTCCATCAGCTTGCATGGTATGCAGGTTAGGGACACAGGCCTGTAGTTCAGTGCCTGTGTGTGTGTGTGTGTGTGTTTGTGTGTTTGTGTGTGTATGTGTACTCACCTAGTTGTGCTTGCGGGGGATGAGCTCTGGCTCTTTGATCCCGCCTCTCAACCGTCAATCAACAGGTGTACAGATTCCTGAACCTATTGGGCTCTATCATATCTACACTTGAAACTGTATGGAGTCAGCCTCCACCACATCACTTCCTAATGCATTCCATTTGTCAACCACTCTGACACTAAAAAAGTTCTTTCTAATATCTCTGTGGCTCATTTGGGCGCTCAATTTCCACCTGTGTCCCCTTGTGCGTGTGTCCCTTGTGTTAAATAGCCTGTCTTTATCTACCCTATCAATTCCCTTGAGAATCTTGAATGTGGTGATCATGTCCCCCCTAACTCTTCTGTCTTCCAGCGAAGTGAGGTTTAATTCCCGTAGTCTCTCCTCGTAGCTCATACCTCTCATCTCGGGTACTAGTCTGGTGGCAAATCTTTGAACCTTTTCCAGTTTAGTCTTATCCTTGACTAGATACGGACTCCATGCTGGGGTTGCATACTCCAGGATTGGTCTGACATATGTGGTATACAAAGATCTGAATGATTCTTTACACAAATTTCTGAATGCCGTTCGTATGTTGGCCAGCCTGGCATATGCCGCTGATGTTATCCTCTTGATATGCGCTGCAGGAGACAGGTCTGGCGTGATATCAACTCCCAAGTCTTTTTCTTTCTCTGACTCCTGAAGAATTTCCTCTCCCATATACCTTGTATTTGGCCTCCTGCTCCCTGCACCTATCTTCATTATATTACATTTGGTTGGGTTAAACACTAACAACCACTTGTTCGACCATTCCTGCAGTTTGTCTAGGTCTTCTTGAAGCCTCAAATAGTCCTCTTCTGTTTTAATCCTTTTCATAATTTTGGCATCGTCCGCAAACATTGAGAGAAATGAATCTATACCCTCCGGGAGATCATTTACATATATCAGAAACAATAGGACCGAGTACAGAGCCCTGTGGGACTCCACTGTGACTTCACGCCTATCGGAGGTCTCACCCGTCACCGTAACTCTCTGCTTCCTATTGCTTAGGTAACCCTTATCCACTGGAGCACCTTACCAGCTACACCTGCCTGTCTCCCCAGCTTATGTAACCAGCCTCTTATGCGGTACTGTGTCAAAGGCTTTCCGACAATCCAAGAAAATGCAGTCCGCCCAGCCCTCTCTTCTTGCTTAATCTGTGTTACCTGGTCATAGAATTCTATTAAGCCAGTCAGGCAAGATTTACCCTCCCTGAACCCATGTTGTCGATTTGTCACGAAGTCCCTTCTCTCCAGATGTATTACCAGGTTTTTCTCACGATCTTCTCCATCACCTTGCATGGTATACAAGTTAAGGACACTGGCCTGTAGTTCAGTGCCTCTTGCCTGTCGCCCTTTTTGTATATTGGGACCACATTCGCCGTCTTCCATATTTCCGGTAGGTCTCCCGTCTCCAGTGACCTACTATGCACTATGGAGAGTGGCAAGCAAAGTGCCTCTGCACACTCTTTCAGTACCCATGGCGAGATCCGTCTGGACCACAGCCTTTCTAACATCCAGGTCCAGCAGGTGTCTCTTGACCTCCTCTCTCGTAATTTCAAACTCATTCAAACTGTGTGTGTGTGTGTGTGTGTGTGTGTGTGTGTGTGTGTGTGTGTGTGTGTGTGTGTGTGTGTGTGTGTTTGTGTGTGTGTGTGTGTGTGTGTGTGTGTGTGTTGTGTGTGTGTGTGTGTGTGTGTGTGTGTGTGTGTGTTGTGTGTGTGTTTGTGTGTGTGTGTGTGTGTGTGTGGTGTTGTGTGTGTGTGTGTGTGTGTGTGTGTGTGTGTGTGTGTTTGTGTGTGTGTGTGTGTGTGTGTGTGTGTGTGTGTTTGTGTGTGTGTGTGTGTGTGTGTGTGTGTTGTGTGTGTGTGTGTGTGTGTGTGTGTGTGTGTGTGTGTGTGTGTGTGTATGTGTGTGTTTGTGTGTGTGTGTGTGTGTGTGTGTGTGTGTGTGTGTGTGTGTGTGTGTGTGTGTGTGTGTGTGTGTGTGTGTGTGTGTGTGTGTGTGTGTGTGTGTTTTCCAGTAATAGTTAATCTTTAGAAGGTGGGACTGTATCCAAGTGACTTGGTAAACAATCCTTTTCTCAAGATTCAGAAACATTTATTTCCCATTCTACTGACAATTACATATTTGTTCAACCACATATAATACGAGAGATGACGTGATCATGTGTATTTTCAAAGTCATTAGAGATACATTATTATTCAAAAACATCATGTGTGGACTCCACCTTAGAGATTAAAAAAGGCAATTTCGTTGAGAAGGAAGAGTTTGCTTGTGTGGTCCCAAGAGTTATGTCCTGAAGTGTTGAGAAGAGAAGTGAACTATCAGTTGAAAGTACCAAGCCATTACCGCTATATAGCACAGGGAAGGGATCAGGATAAGGATTTGGGATGAGACAGGAGGAAGGAATGGTGCCCAACCACATGGACGGTTGGGGATTGAACCCCGACCTGCATGAAGCGAGCCTGATGTACACAAGAGCCTGATATAAAGAGCCTGAAGCTTGTTTTTCCCCGAGCAGCAACAAGGAACCCGAAGAAATAAAACCATGACTTTCCTGTAGGGCAGTTGGCTACGTCGTTGCCTGATGACCAAAGATCGCGGGTTCAATCCCCCAGGGCTGGACAGAGGCGATTGGGCGACCTTTTCCTCCCACCTGATGTGTCTGATCATCCTGCAGTGAATGCGTTTTCGAGAGATAGACACATGTTTTGGGCAGCATCTTGAAGGTTAGTAATAGGTCTAAGTTTACTTTGATAAGACTCAGGACTGACTGGGCCAAACAAGAGGGGCCTGAGAGAGAGAGAGAGAGAGAGAGAGAGAGAGAGAGAGAGAGAAGAGAGAGAGAAGAGAGAGGAGAGAGAGAGAGAGAGAGAGAGAGAGAGAAAGAGAGAGAGAGGGAGAGAGAGAGAGAGAGAGAGAGAGAGAAGAGAGAGAGAGAGAGAGAGAGAGGGAGAGAGAGAGAGAGAGAGAGAGAGAGAGAGAGAGAGAGAGAGAGAGAGGAGAGAGAGAGAGAGAGAGAGAGAGAGAGAGAGAGAGAGAGAGAGAGAGAGAGAAAGAGAGAGAGAGAGGAGAGAGAGAGAGAGAGAGAGAGAGAGAGAGAGAGAGAGAGAGAGAGAGAGAGAGAGAAGAGAGAGAGAGAGAGAGAGAGAGAGAAGAGAGAGAGAGAGAGAGAGAGAGAGAGGAGAGAGAGAGAGGACTTATGGTAATGAGAGATAAACACTCATTACCTTCATGTGTCAGAGGGAAGCAAGAAATACACTTTCATTGTGTCGTTAGCGAAGAGGGGAATAAAGGAGGAATGGAGGTAGTGGAGATTGACTCCATCTCTGGATCCACACTTGAGTACGAAAGAGCTCCAGTGGCTAGCAGTGAACTATGTCAGCCCAAGAGCTGCAGCTCAACCCCTCGGACACGTCTAGGTAACAGTAAGATGACAAACAATGTTCACACAGAACGCGAAAGCGATGGGAAAAAATACCTCATATCTAATGTTCCTGAACTCTGGAGAAAAAATAATATTATCAATAAATATTTTAAAAGGAATTACATCAAAGACCTTCGTGAGAGGTTTTGTTGTCATGCAGCTTTGTTCTGGCAACCCCACGAGTCTCAGCTGGGAGACTACACAGGGGGAAGAGCTCACTGAGGCTCTTGAAATAGCTTTGTGGTGAAGGAAAGCCTATGAACACATCCCCAAGGGCCGTGAGGAGGATTCGAACCTACGTCCTAGAGGATCCCAGACGTTGCCTTAATCGAAGCCTCTCTTAATGCAGCGTCTGTTCATCTATATTTTTTCCGAGTAAATGGTCGTCTGTGTGTCCATTGTGTCCCCAGAAAGGCCGAATTATTTCCCTTAGGTTTCCTTTCTTGCTGTAAGTGATTCAATACATCCAGTTAGTGCAATTGAAAGTGATTTTATACGTTGTTATGACCCCCACATACACCAAGTACGGCTGGTGTATGATGTGATCATACCTTAATATACGATAGGCAGTGTAGCCAAGCCAAATCCACAAGCGCCGTGACGAGGATTCGAACCAGCGTCCGAGAGCATCCCAGACGCTGCTTTAATCGACTGAGCTACGACATTAATCGACTGTGTGGGCTAGCCAAGTGTCTTAAAGATTCGATTATATGTAACACGCTGCTTACTGCGATCTTAAGCTGTCCAGAAGATCAGTAAATATGCTAATTGTGATTCCAACCCCCAAATCCCTTTTACCCCTTGCTTAAACCCCCAACCCCAACCCCCAACCCCCTTTATCACAACTCTTTACCCCCAACCTCATACCACAGCCCCTTTCCTCATCAGCATAACTCATGTTACCTGTGCCTCACTTCGCCTCATAACACTGCCAGGTGAGACAATGCCTCACTCTGCAAGATTACGTTTTCCTTCTCCACCAAGAACCTATAATACTCTGTTCTAAAATTAATCATGCTTTCCCCGTCTCACTAAACCCCCCTTGTTTTTGCATGTATTTAAAGGAGGGTTCAGTGCTGTGGCTGCATTAATAGGAGCGGGTCTCACATACGTTTATTCCTAATATGTAGAACTATCTTGATCTACCAGGCTGTTGACTTGTACTAAGACATTATGGCCCGAGTAATGACTATTGGGGAACTCTACTCGTTACCTCTCTGCACTCTATTAGTTCGGCTCTAATTGTGATAATTAATAGTTAATAATTATCACAATTAGAAATAGTTCTAATTGTCATAATTTGCTTCCTTCCTCAGAGGTACTTCCTCACCCTCTACAGCACTTCTCTAGGTGCTCCAGCCTGATTCTCAAGGTTGATAGTAGGGCTGGCATCTGTGGGACTGTATCAAATACTTCCTGGCAGTCGAGTAATATGCAGTCTACCCATCTTCCTCTGTCTTCTTCTTCTTCGATCTCTGTTATCTAATTATAGAACTCTAATAAGTTTTTTTTCGATTGTTATATACGCGTTGGTGTTGAAGGAGTAGTTTTGCTATTGATAGACCATCTCAGATCAATCTCAGCATCAGATCAATGCTCAGTATCTTGAGATGCTCAGCATATCAGCATCAGATCAATCTCAGATGTAACATGGTGGTAGAGGCTTCTGACTGATATTGGTTTATCGTTCAGCGGTTCCTAGCGTCCTACAGCCTAAAAGGTTCTCCTGTTTTAGTCCAGTGTACGGTTCAGTACTGTAGTGATGGGACTCCATGTTGCGTCTGTTGATTCCTGTAGTTTCCAAGGCGATATCTTTGTCTGGTTGAATTGCTTTTGTCACATCCAGGTGCTGTGGTTGTTTCCTTATTACTTCTAGTGTCAAAGCTATTGTGTATGTGTGTGTTTACTATTTGTGCCCGCAGAATCGAGCCAGTAGCTCTTGGATCCCGCCTTTCTAATTATCGGTTGTCTAGTGTACTGACTCCCTACCTTCTTTTCTCCATCATATCTTCTACATGCATTATTTCTCTCTCTCTCTCTCCTCTCTCTCCCTCTCCTCATCTCTCTCTCTCTCTCTCTCTCTCTCTCTCTCTCTCGTCTCTCTCTCTCTCTCTCTCTCTCTCTCTCTCTCTCCTCATCTCTCTGTCTTCTCTCTCTCTCTCTCTCCCTCTCTCTCTCTCCTCTCTCTCTCTCTCTCTCTCTCTCTCTCTCTCTCTCTCTCTCTCTCTCTCTCTCTCTCTTCTCCTCTCTCTCTGTCTCCTCTCTCTCTCTCTCTCTCTCTCTCTCTCTCTCTCTCTCTCGTCTCTCTCCTCTCTCTCTCTCCTCTCTTCTCTCTCTCTCCTCTCTCTCTCTCTCCTCATCTCTCCTCTTCCTCCTCTCTCCTCTCTCTCTCCTCTCTCTCTCTCTCTCTCTCTCTCTCTCTCTCTCTCTCTCTCTCTCTCTCTCTCTCTCTCTCTCTCTCTCTCTCTTCTCTGTCTCTGTCTGTCTCTCTCTCTCTCTCTCTCTCTCTCTCTCTCTCTCTCTCTCTCTCTTCTCTCTCTCTCTCTCTCTCTCTCTCTCTTCTCTCTCTCTCTCTCTCTCTCTCTCTTCTCTGTCTGTCTCTCTCTCTCTCTCTCTCTCTCTCTCTCTCTCTCTCTCTCTCTCTCTCTCTCTCTCTCTCTCTCTCTCTCTCTCTCTCTCTCTCTCTCTCTCTCTCTCTCTCTCTCTCTCTCTCTCTCTCTCTCTCTCTCTCTCTCTCTCTCTCTCTCTCTCTCTCTCTCTCTCTCTCTCTCTCTCTCTCTCTCTCTCTCTCTCTCTCTCTCTCTCTCTCTCTCTCTCTCTCTCTTTCTCTGTCTGTCTGTCACACACACACACACACACACACACACACACACACACACACACACACACACACACACACACACACACACACACACACACACACGGGGCCTCGTAGCCTGGTGGATAGCGCACAGGACTCGTAATTCTGTGGCGCGGGTTCGATTCCCGCACGAGGCAGAAACAAATGGGCTAAGTTTCTTTCACCCTAAGTGCCCCTCTTACCTAGCAGTAAATAGGTACCTGGGAGTTAGTCAGCTGTCACGGGCTGCTTCCTGGGGTGTGTGTGTGTGGTGTGGGGAAAAAAGTAGTTAGTAAACAGTTGATTGACAGTTGAGAGGCGGGCCGAAAGAGCAAAGCTCAACCCCCGCAAAACACAACTAGTAAACACACACACACACACACTGGCCAAATACAAGGTATCATCTGGGAGAGGAAATTCTTCAGGAGTCAGAGAAAGAAAAAAGACTTGGGAGTTGATATCACGCCAGACCTGTCTCCTGCAGCCCATATCAAGAGGATAACATCAGCGGCATATGCCAGGCTAGCCAACATACGACGGCATTCAGAAACTTGTGTAAAGAATCATTCAGAGCTTTGTATACCACATATGTCAGGCCAATCCTGGAGTATGCAGCCCCACCATGGAGTCCATATCTAGTCAAGGATAAGACTAAACTGGAAAAGGTTCAAACGTTTGCCACCAGACTAGTACCCGAGCTGAGAGGTATGAGCTACGAGGAGAGACTACGGGAATTAAACCTCACTTCGCTGGAAGACAGAAGAGTTAGGGGGGACATGATCACCACATTCAAGATTCTCAAGGGAATTGGTAGGGTATATACAGACTGGCTATTTAACAGAAGGGGCACACGCACTGGGGGACACAGGTGGAAACTGAGCGCCCAAATGAGCCACAGAGATATTAGAAAGAACTTTTTTAGTGTCAGAGTGGTTGACAAATGGAATGCATTAGGAAGTGATGTGGTGGAGGCTGACTCCATACACAGTTTCAAGTGTAGATATGATAGAGCCCAATAGGCTCAGGAATCTGTACACCTGTTGATTGACGGTTGAGAGGCGGGACCAAAGAGCCAGAGCTCAACCCCCGCAAACACAACTAGGTGAGTACACACACACACCACATCCCCCAGGAAGCAGCTCCGTAGCAGCTGTCTATCTCCCAGGTACCTATTTACTGCTAGATGAACAGGTTCATTACACACAGCTCAAGTCCCTGTAACAAAGTAACCTTTAAAGTCGAGTTGTTCAGGGAAGGACCGCCAAGGCTGCCGTCTAATGAGGGGAAGGAGGAAGGTAACTATTCCTCCTCATATCAAAGACGATACTTCTTACCATACAGAAAACTCGATTAAATATTTCCTGGCAAAAGGAGATAATTAATTTGTTGATTTTGCAATGTTATTCTTGACATAATTACTTCATCGATGATTAGAAGAACTATAGAAGTGCCAGTCTCTCTCTTGTTAGGAACGAGAGCCAATGGCCGTGCAACCCAGGAAAAAATGATGATATTGATAACTTTATCATAAACAAATGCCAGACTGAAATTAAATTAATTGTCTGAAACTGAATTAAGCTCTAAATTAACAGCCTGAAACTCTAAATTAAACCACAATTGAAAACTCTAAGCGCAGTCCTGGACGAACGCCCCTTTTTAGTAATTAGAGAAGAAACAGCAAAAAAAAAAGACTTTATTTGTCACAAAGTCACTTTATTTGTCGCACATATTTTGGTTACAAATAACCAAACCCCGCACGTAAGATGATGACCATCTCTCTGCTGGGTCACTATATCTCACAGACAGACATACAGGGGTCGTTGTAGTGACCTGCAGGTCATAGGTCATGAATGTAAGGAGTGGAAGACATAGATCATGTCTATGGACCTGTGTTTCCCACACTCATAGACTTCCCAAAGTCTATAAGTCAACAGGTCATGTATGCAGTATAAGTAATAAGACATATCTTTAAGTGGTGGAGGTCAAAGGTCACGTCTATAAGTGGTGGAGGTCGAAGGTCACGTCTTTAAGTGGATGTCACTGGTCTCGTTTGTTAGGAGTTGAGGACAAAGATTAATTCTGTAAGAGGTAGAGATTAAAAAGTTTTATTTGCAGGAATTGCTGGCAATTCCAGCAATTAGAATTACATATAATTACTTATATAAAATTGTATAGAATTAAATAAAAAGGAAGGAAATTATCAGTTGAAAGCGCTAAGTTAGTACGACTATATAGTGTGTTTAGTTGTAGAAGTTCAATATATAATTAAAAAAAAAAGCTAAATCTGGAAACACAAAATTTTTTTCACTACAATTCTCTTCCCCACAAAAAAGTTCTAAATGTTCTAAGTAATTTAACATTTAAATTAAGAGTTACATTTATGCAGTTGAGTCCCTGTAATAATAGTCCACAAAATATGCATTTGCATAAACTTTTACATTTAATTCCTTGCTCTTAACCTCAAATGATCCGTGATTTAAAATTGTTCTGAGGATTTAGTTCATTTGTGAAGCGAAATGTTTACTACTTACTCATTGCCCAACTCACTCACTCACGCAAACTAGTCAGTAGTTGAGTGCAAATGGTCAATGGAGTGAGCACACACTCAAAGTAATTAGTGTTTTTCCCAGTAGTAGTTGACGTTAATTCAAAACTTTTCACAAGTTTGTGCTTCTTGGACTTGTTTAGAACACTTAAAATACCGTGATCACATACGGTAGTAATGATTAATAGAAGCTGCATGTAAACAGATGTTTTTAACAGATAGTATACACGCCAGTTATTAATTATTCATCAGATAGTTACTGGACCAATCCACACTCTTTATATAGTGAAGCAAATACATGTTTAGGGCCACGCGAGTAACACAAAAATTTATTTGTGTTACCCAAATGGCCCCAACATGTGACGTCATTTGATGAAATATCTGTCCCCAAAATTGACCACCGAGTGCTGTCGGGGTTTGGGTTAAAGTTTCTGACGACTTCCACTTCTTTTGAACAGTCGTGGTGGTCTAGCGGGTTAGGTGCTGGATACGCTAAGGTGCATTGAACCCTGGCTGTCTGGGTTCGAATTCTTTAGGGGGTGAGAAATTTTGAATAGTTAGTGAGTGCTAAAGCGCTTTCAACCCGGAAAAGTACTTTCTTCAGTAGCAAATGACAGATTCCTGGCAAGGTTGTCTATATATATATATATATATATATATATATATATATATATATATATATATATATATATATATATATATATATATATATATATATATATATATATATATATATATATATATATATATTATTAAATATGACCGAAAAAGTATGATTAATAATTCTAACACGAATTTTCTCAATCTTTCGTACATATCTTTTCACTGTTGGAGGTAATTCAAAAATCAATTCTCCAAAATTCATTTTTATTTCTAGTCTGACGCGACACAAGCGCGTTTCGTAAAACTTATTACATTTTCAAAGACTTTAGTTTACAAATACACAACTGAATAGAACTTACGCATCTCCGATTTTGTTTATATCTACATTTGAGTGAGGTGGATGGGGTGAGGTGGCATTAATAGGGTATTAATTTCATCAACACAAGACAGAACAAGAGGTGGCATTAATAGGGTATTAATTTCATCAACACAAGACAGAACACGAAACAATGGGTATTGAAATGGAAGTGATTGTAGAAAGCCTATTGGTCCATATTTCTTGATGCTTCTATATTGGAGCGGAGTCTTGAGGTGGGTAGAATATAGTTGTGCATTAATTGGCTGTTGATTGCTGGTGTTGACTTCTTAATGTGTAGTGCCTCGCAAACGTCAAGCCGCCTGCTATCGCTGTATCTATCGATTGTCATTGATCTGGTGATCCAGAGAGGAACAGCGCCTCTGTGTGTGTGTATTGTGTATGGTGTTTGGCCCTCAGTGTAGGTATACAATGTCTGTATATCGTGAACTGTGTGCGTATTGTGTTGTGGTGGCGGCTGGCGTTCAGTTTAATTTGTCTAAAGGTGTATAATGTCATTCGGGAGATTACGGCGACTGTGTACTAAGTCAGGACACAACTGGTGTTCTATGGAGCTTGTGAGAGAAAGGAATGCCTCAGTGCTGGAGGCGCTCTGTGGACCAGGTCTTTGAACTGGGACTACAGTATACTGGTATACCGGTATTGGGAGTCTATATCATACCAGTATACCGGTGTTGGGACGCCACCATACCACTCCACTACTATCCGGGTATCGCTTAAAGCGTTATACGGCAAATATAGTTATTGTTGAGTGAATCCGCTTACCCATCTTTATTATATAGGTAACATTCTTTATTCTAGTATTTTTACAACTGTTGTTATTACTCCTACAGGTGTTATACTAGTCATTACTGCTACGGGTGTTATACTAGTCATTACTGCTACGGGTGTTTTACTAGTCATTACTGCTACGGGTGTTATACTAGTCATTACTCCTACAGGTGTTTTACTAGTCATTACAGCTACGGGTGTTATACTAGTCATTACTCCTACAGGTGTTTTACTAATACATGTCACACCTTAAATTGTAAACTGTTCTATACTTTGTCAAAATTTCTCAGTTTGATTTACATTTCTGTCCACCTGTTCGGCTCAGCCAGAACTGTAATTATTTGCGTTTGTTGTCACGAAAAAAGCCTTTGAACCTAGCTTAAGAATTTTAAGCTTCAAATGAAGCTTAAAGCTAAAGTGTATGTTGAATATTGGCGCTGTTTGCTGAGTGATGATAACATCAACAAGTGTTGATGATCTGAACTGAGACATGTTGACTCGGGAAGCGGTCAGGAAGGTGTGGACACCGCCATTGTGTATCCATGCTCCTCCAAGAGCATTCCAGCTTCCAAGCTTGAATACCAATCTCCTTGCAATTCAGAAACAGACTGTAGGGGCACCGGAATTCGGCGTCAAATAATTTCATCGGGTGAGCGTGCATGGAGGGATAAACATCACTGTCTTGGGAAGCTTATAGGCATTAGGAGATGTAAGTCATCTGTTGGAGAGTCGAGTGATGAGTATACAATTCTCGACTTGTTGCTATACGCGTGGAAGACGATTTAGGGGAATCAACCGGTGTTGCAAACGGTGACGTATAGGAGGACCCCCTGGAAGTGGGGGGAGGGGTCTTCTTGGATAAGGGGACCCCCTGGATAAAATGGACCCCTCTGGATAAAGGGACCTGTTGGATAAGGGGATTTGACGTTACGCAGATAACGCTATCTCATTGCGTTACCTGTTATGCAATGAGATACCATTGATCTTCCAGACGACTCCTCTCCCTTCTTTGCAACAAGAGCCAATTGCTTCGAGAAAATTTCAGTGTGCCTCAAATACTACATTTGAGTAAAAAATGATTTGCAGAAAAAATTCAAATTTTTCAGGCAAAAAAATTTTTTGTTTTTCTTTTTGAATCCTTTTCAAAAACGATTCAAACCTCACCCAAGCACCCCCAACAATATTACCTATGAACGCTGTTTCCAGCCTCAGGCAATACAATCAGATTGCCCTAATAGTTACAAGTGTGCCCAAAATGTTTCGCAACCTTAGACATAGCCCTAGAACACTAGCTAGTTGATATACCAGCCCAAAACTCCACACTTCTCCAACTATTTATAAACATTGAAAGAAACAGAAGCGTTATATCTTCAACATAAAACAAATGAGAAAATGTTCAGTTCAACTGAAGCAGTGTGTCAAGGTTCAAGGCTAACCCAAGTGCCCTGGGCTTAGAGCACTGGGCACTGGGATTGGAGCACTAGGCACTGGGCTTTGAACACTTGGCTTAGAGCACTAGGCGCTGGGCTGAGAGGACTGGGGCTCACTCATGTCTGCACCACGTGTAGGAGCGCCGTTAGTGAGCATCGGGGAAGCTCAGGTCGGCAATAACCTCGAGTGTGTATCAATATGAAGCCCAAGAGGAAGCCCACCAAACATACCTCTCTCACAAACATGACACCGTCACTAAGTTGCAGGACACGTGAACAAAGAAGCTTCACTAACTAAGATGCAGGACACGTAAACAAAGAAGCTTCACTAACTAAGATGCAGGACACGTGAACAAAGAGGCTTCACTAACTAAGATGCAGGACACGTGAACAAAGAAGCTTCACTAACTAAGATGCAGGACACGTGAACAAAGAAGCTTCACTAACTAAGATGCAGGACACGTGAACAAAGAGGCTCCACTAACTAAGATGCAGGACACGTGAACAAAGAGGCTCCACTAACTAAGATGCAGGACACGTGAACAAAGAAGCTTCACTAACTAAGATGCAGGACACGTAAACAACGAAGCTTCACTAAGATGCAGGACACGTAAACAAAGAGGCTTCACTAACTAAGATGCAGGACACGTAAACAACGAAGCTTCACTAAGATGCAGGACACGTAAACAAAGAGGCTTCACTAACTAAGATGCAGGACACGTAAACAACGAAGCTTCACTAAGATGCAGGACACGTAAACAAAGAGGCTTCACTAACTAAGATGCAGGACACGTAAACAAAAAAGCTTCACTATGATGCAGGACACGTGAACAAAGAAGCTTCACTAACAAAGATGCAGGCTTGAAGTCGAGTTTTCTTGTTATCAAAATGTAAAAAAAATTACGCCAAGTCTTAGAAATCAGATAATTTATATTAGATAAAAAAAAAGTTACTTCTGTAATAGATACAGAAAAAAGGGTAAGAATTCCTCTAGTGTCTGTCATCATAAGATTACCGTCGCCCCTGATGTCCCTCTGACAGCCAAAACATGACTTCTATTTTGTTTCCCGATGTCCTAAGAGGCTTAATTCATTTCCGCTTCGACCTAAAATAAGAAAAAAGACGCTTCACGGCCAGAAAGCAATATACCGCAGCCTCTGAGACAGATAATATCCATCCTCTTCTGGCCATCATTCAGGATGTCTTGGAGGAGGAGATATAGGCTTTAAGATGATCGTTGCCTAAGGAATATAACGTAAAGGTTTTATCCTGGGACAATCATGTAACGTGTCTTAAAGCCTCTGGCTCTTCTCCAGAGGAAGAAGACCTTAACATAATATTTTTGCAGCGAGGGGGTTATAAGTTTAGGCGTTTACAGGAGGCTGTGAGCCCTTTGGGGCTCACAGGCGAGGTTGAAATATTGTTCCTGTCATCTGTAAACGAATGGTGTGGTCTATGAGCTGAGAGGTCTTGGCACATTGAGGTTGTTGGTCTTCAAGGAATGAGGACAAATTCTTCAATTTATGTCTCAGATGAAAAGCTTCCAAGGGTCAGGTTAAGACTTCTGGTGCAATGTTAGACTTGTCTGAGCGCTTTTAAAGCCTGAGTGTATATGTTAAATTGTCGTTGTTTTGTTTTTGTTGGTAGAATTTATGTGATTACTGAGTAGCGTGAGTTCACGTGTGAATTTGTGTGTATGTTTGTGTGTGTATATGTGGGTGTGTACTCCTCTATTTGTACTCATCTATCTGTGCCTGCTGGATCAAGCGTTGGCTCTTGGATCTCGCCTTTCTGGCCTCCGTTTGTTTAAAGCATCGATTGTGTGCACACAAGTCACACACACACACACACACACACACACACACACACACACACATACACACACACACACACACACACACACACACACACACACACACACACACACACACACCTAGGATGCAGCCCGTAGCAGCTGTCTAACTCCCAGTCAGACTGTCAAACTAACAGTAAACAGATTCCTGTTTACTGTTAGTTCAACAGTGCCGAGAACCTGGAATTCTGGTGTTTTTTAGAATTATCCTGGCAACCCAGTTGAGTTTGAAGCCCGTGATTGGTGGCTTCAACCACAGCCTGTGAAGCCTGTGATTGGAGGCATGTTGTCACCTCTAAACTCGCTGGTACCCCCTCCAACCCCTTCATCCAAACCAATCTGCCACTGTGTGCTAGGCACACCAACGTGGTGTAATCAACACCCCCTTTCCCTTCACCATGTGTGAAGTAAAGGTTGACGGTTGTTAACCCCGCCTACCCCTTGCCTCCCCCCCCCCCCACTGTTTCAGGTACAATTGGGTGTCGTTACACCCCCTCACCCCCCCCCCCCTCGGGGTGTCAGGCAGTGTGAGGGTGTGAGAATAACGACTCGTTAGCTCCATAAGGCAAGCAGGAGGTGGCCCCCAACACCTTAAGATCCTGTCACTGTGATGAATTGGTGTTAGAGTGGCTCATTGGCGGCTGTTGGGTGTAGACGTGTCGTTCATGGCGCTCGCCAGTTCTACCCTAGTGGCTGTGTGAGGAGGGTGCCTGTGACGGCTGTGGGGGTGTTGTCCCCGGAGGAGTTGCGGGGTGACCGCCGGCCTAGTCGGACGTTCCTGAGGTCTCTCCGCACTGGCTAGTGTTTACGTTGGGTGATCGCTTGTTTGCCCTGCTGGTGGTGGTTTGCCACTGACGGGGTGACGTTTGCTTCGCCATGGGGACGTTTCGCCCTCCATTGCAGAGGACGCTGTCAGCTGGTCTGGCGTTTACGGTGCCGGTGGACCATCCATTGGTTGGTGTCGCCCTAGTGGACGTGCTGCATTTGGAGCTGTCTGACCTGGTGGGCATCCAGCTGCTTCAGGGCCACCGTGCTGTGGTCAAGTTCCGCCTCCAGGCTGCCTTTCAGGCGTTTCTCGAGCGGTGTGAGGGGCGTGTTTACCCTCTCCCTGATACTGCTGGCTCCGTTAAGGTCGTGAATCTTAGTGTCACCTTGACGTCTGTGACGGTGCATGGTGCCCCCTTCGAATTTCAGGACGACTTTTTAACCTCCTGTTTCGAACGGTTTGGGACAGTGTTAAGTGTTCGTTGGAACAAGGTCGTTGCCGGGCACTGTGTTGGTATGCTTGACGGCTCCCGCACCTTGACGATGTCGCTGAAGGGTAGTGTACCGTCGTCGTTGTCCGTGTTGGGATACACGCTCCGCTGCCAGTACCGGGGTCAACCGCGCACCTGTTATCGGTGTGGTCACGAGGGTCATCTGGCTGCTGCGTGCGACGTGGGAGCGACTGGTCGTGTGCATGTTCTTCGTGCAGAGAATTTTCCGCCCCTGTTGCGTTCGGGCGGTGTGGGTGCTGTGCCTGAGGCGCCTGACTGCCTGTCTGCTGCTCCGCCTGTTGAGGAGAGCTCTCCGGCCTGTGCGACACGTCTAGTGCCAGCTGTGGCCCCTGGGGTTGTTCAGCCGGTGTGTGAGGGTGTCGGGCTGTCGCCTGAGCTGTGTGTAGTGAACGGTGTCCCGGTGGAGGTTCATGTTCCGCCCCCGCCTGTGGATGTGTTACCGGCTCCCGGGGACGCGGGTTCTGCCGTTTTGGAGGGGGTGCTTCGGCGTGGTGAGGTGCCTGCCGTGCCTGAGTGTGTTGCCTCCTGTAGTTCTGCTCTTCCCATTCCTTTGCAGAAGCGTGCGCGTCGGTGTTCTGAGGCTGTTTCCGTGGATGATGTAGACAGTGTGGGTGATGTGGCCTCTGTGGACTCTTCGGACGGTGCGGGTGTTGCCTGTGTGGATATGACGGTGGAGGCTGTGCCCGCGGCGGGGCCTGCTGGGCGTGGTGTGGTGCGGCCTGTCTCGAAGCGTTCGCGGTGGGCTCGGAGTGTCTCCCCCCTTCGTGGTGTGCCTTGGGAGGAGGTGGGGGAGTATGGTGCTCAGCTGGCGTCCCCCGCCGAGGATGATGGTGCTGTGAGGGGCTCCGACGTTGCTCCGTGCCCCCCCTCCTGCGTCTCCTGCTGTTGGGTCCCCGCAGTGGGGGGTTGTCCCTGATGGTCGGGACCTCGTCGTGAAGTTGCGGAAAGATGTGCGCCAGGGAGCCTTGGCTCCTGTGCCCTGTGGTGGGGTCGCTGCCGCGCCTGCAGTTCCCCCTCCTTCCTTGCCCCGGTCTGGGGGTTGCCTAGTCCCGTCTGCTGGGGTCGTGCCCTGTGAGGATCCGGAGTTGGGCCCTTATCGGGATGCCCGGGTGCTTCCGATCCCGTGGTGCTCGTCAACCATCTGGGTGTCGTCAAAGAAGGAGTTTGTTTATAGGGTGCCGGATAGGATGTCTCAGCCGAGGGTACAGCCTGATGGCCGGCTGCCCGCCGACCTGTGGGTGGTTTGGGAAGCGTACCGCTTGCGCTTTCCGTACCGTAAGTTTCCGGAGAAATATTAGTTCCCGTCTTGCGCGCACCGCTACGCCGTGCCTGGATCAGCTGCCACCGTGACCATGACGCCCCGCCCCCCGGTGCGGGGAGTCTCCCTCTGACGTTCGCCTCTGTTTTCGTCGCCACTCCTCTCTCTACGGCCCATCACGTCTACCGCTTTTGACTTTCTTCTCCTCTTTACCATGAACGCGTCTCCTTACATCTGTCCTGGTGCAGTCATCGGGAGGGTTACCCCTTCATGCAAACTGCACCTATTCTCAAGAAGAAGAAGAAGTTGTCCCCCGGGTGGGCGTGGTACGCCTGTTGAGGAGACATGGGGTCTTATCGGCCTCCACTGAAGAGGACCTCGTCGGCTGGTCTGGCTTTTACGGTGCCAGTGGACCACTTGTTGGTTGGTGTTGCCCTGGTGGATATTCTATATGTGCAGTTGTCGGAATTGGTGGGCGTCCAGCTGCTGCAGGGGAACCGCGCCGTGGTCAAGCTTCGCCATCAGGCTGCATTTCAGGCGTTTCTGGGGCGGTGTGAGGGGCAGGGCTTCTTTACCCTCTCCCTGATGCCGCCGGTTCTGTTAAGGTGGTGAACCTCAGCGTCGCCTTGACGTATGCGTCGGTGCGTGGTGCCCCTTAGAGTTTAACGACGCTCTCCTAACTGCTGTGTTTGGGCGGTTTGGTACTGTGCTAAGCATTCGTTGGGATAAGGTACTTGCAGAGCACTGTACTGGGATGCTTGACGGTTCCCGCACCCTGACCATGTCTCTGAAGAGTAGTGTTCCGTCCTCTGTGTCCGTGTTGGGTTACACGCTCCGTTGTCAGTATCATGGGCAACCGCGCACCTGTTACAGGTGTGGTAATGTGGGTCATCTCGCTGCAGCGTGCGACGTGGGAGCAACTGGCAGGGTGCATGTTTTTCGTGAGGAGGACTT
The DNA here is from genome assembly GCF_040958095.1 of Procambarus clarkii. Classification (NCBI taxonomy): domain Eukaryota; kingdom Metazoa; phylum Arthropoda; class Malacostraca; order Decapoda; family Cambaridae; genus Procambarus; species Procambarus clarkii. Next base: position 15,419,482 of record NC_091163.1, read on the forward strand.
TCCACCCCTGTTGACTTCGGACGCTTCTGAGGCTGGAGTGAGTGCTGTGCCTGAGGCGCCTGATTGCTTGTCTGCTGCTCTGCCTGTTGAGGCGGTTACTATGCCTTCTACATCCGGTCTGTTACCTGCTGTGGTCCCGGAGGTAGTTATTGCGCCAGGGTGTAAGACTGTTGGGCCGTCGCCCGCACTGCGTGTGGTGATGTCCCAGTGGATGTCTATATCCCGCCCCCCGTCTGTGGATGTGGTACCAGCTCCCGGGGACGCGGGTCCTGTTGTTTTGGAGGGGGGCTTCGGCGGGAGGAGGTGCCTGCCGTGTCTATGTGTGTTGGCGACTGTAGTCCTGCTCTTTCCATCCCTTTACAGAAGCGTGCACGTCGGTGTTCTGAGGCTGTTTCCCTGGATGATGTAGACAGTGTGGGTGATGTGGCCTCTGTGGAGTCTTCGGACGGTGCGGGTGTGGCCTGTGTGGATGTGAAGATGGTGGCTGTGCCTGCGGCGGGGCCTGCTGGGAGTGTTGTGGTGCGGCCTGTCTCGAAGCGTTCGTGGCGGGCTCGGAGTGTCTCCCCTTCGTGGTGTGCCTTGGGAGATGGTTGGGGAGTATGGTGCTCTGGCATCCCCTGCCGCGGATGTAGGTGCTGTGAGAGGCTCCGAAGTTGCTACCTGTACCCCCCCCCCCTCCTGCGTCGCCTGCTGTTGGATCTCCTCAGTGGGGGGTTGTCCCTGATGATCGGGACCTCGTCGTGGTGTTGCGGAAAGATGTGCGCCGGGGGGCCTCGGCTCCTGTGCCCTGTGGTGGACTCGATGCCGCGCCTGCATCCCCTGCGGTTCCCCCTCCTTCATTGCCCCGGTCTGGGGGAAGCCTCGTCCCGCTTGCTGGGGTCGTGCCCTGTGGGGTTCGGTGTTGGGCCCTTATCGGGATGCCTGGGTGCTTCAGGTCCCGTGGTGCTCATCCACTGTCTTTGAGACGCGGGTGAAGGAGTTTGTGTATAGGGTGCCGGATAAGATGTCTCAGCCGAGGCCACCGCCTGGTGGCCAGGTGCCCGATGACACGTGAGTGATTTGGGAGGCGTACTGCTTGCGCTTTCCGATATACAAGTTCCCGGAGAAGTATTAGTTCACGTCTGATCAGCTGCCGCCGTGACCTTGTCACCCCGCCCCACAGTGCGGGGAGTCTCCCTCTAACGTCCCCCTCAGTTTTCGTCGCCACTCCTCTTTCTACGACCCGTCACATCTAACACTTTTGCCTTGCTTCTCCTCCTTAACGTCAACGCGTCTCCCTACATTTGTCCTGGTGCAGTCTTCGGGAGGGTAAACCCTTCATGCAAACTGCACCTATTCTCGAGAAGAAGAATTGGTGTTGCAAAGTTATTATGGTCTTGTATTTTCCCCTCTTTGATGTTTGTAGTCTCTCTCTCTCTCTCTCTCTCTCTCTCTCTCTCTCTCTCTCTCTCTCTCTCTCTCTCTCTCTCTCTCTCTCTCTCTCTCTCTCTCTCTCTCTCTCTTCTAATAAAACTGCAATCACAGACTTGCTATCATCGGGTCTCGAAACTCTAAACAGACACTAATTTATTGCATGACCTTATTAATATTGTCCAATGGGAATAGACTTTAATGCAAAATTACAAAATCATGTAAGTACATGAATCGTCTTTAGTGAGGCTATAAATACTCTTATGAATTTTCGGAGAGTAAGTTCTGATTCTGATTTCCCTTAAATTTCATAAATGAGTCTGAATTCAATACAAAATATATTTAAGGGTTCTGGTTGTCCCTGATCGTCTTCAATGCGTCTATACATTCCAAAATGTCGATTTTATAAATATTTGAATTTTGATTACAATTATTTTTTAGCGATTAATCACTAAATAGTTTTTTTAGCAGTGATTAATCTTTGCACTGTTCCAGTCTTCTCGCATCTATTGAAAGGATTACCTAAATGCCAGGGACCAGATTCACGAAGCACTTACGCAAGCACTTACAAACCTGTACATCTTTTCTCAATCTTTGGCGGCTTTGTTTACAATTATTAAACAGTTAATGAGCTCCGAAGCACCAGGAGGCTGTTTATAACAATAACAACAGTTGATTTGGTAAGTTTTCATGCTTGTAAACTGTTTAATAATAGTAACCAAAGCCGTCAAAGATTGAGGAAAGATGTACACGTTCGTAAGTGCTTGCGTAACTGCTTCGAGAATCTGGCCTCAGAAACGATTTTGGCAACACTTAAGTTACCTGGTTACCTGGTTGATACCTGGTTGATGGGGTTCTGGGAGTTCTTCTACTCCCCAAGCCCGGCCCGAGGCCAGGCTTGACTTGTGAGAGTTTGGTCCACCAGGCTGTTGCTTGGAGCGGCCCGTAGGCCCACATACCCACCACAGCCCGGTTGGTCCGGCACTCCTTGGAGGAATAAATCTAGTTTCCTCTTGAAAATGTCCACGGTTGTTCCGGCAATATTTCTTATGCTTGCTGGGAGGACGTTGAACAACCGCGGACCTCTGATGTTTATACAGTGTTCTCTGATTGTGCCTATGGCACCTCTGCTCTTCACTGGTTCTATTCTACATTTTCTTAAGTTGATTAAAAAGCTAAGGGGGCGTATTTAGTTCCACATCCTGTTCCTAGATGGCGCTGCCGACCGTCTCCGACGTTGGAACGTGACGTTTTTAGAGCCCTAATTTCCTGCCTTGGTCATAACAATGACAAGCTCTCGCAGAACGACACGGTTAAGGACTGTACGATTGAGATCGTACTGCGGAAACGGTGGTATTGTGCTTCGTCCTAATTGATGATCTAGTGATGATTATACGATGATGTTGATCATCACTGATGATCTAGTGATGATTATACAAGTGTTGTGAGTATTGGTGGACGGTGCGTACATTATTGTGTTCGTTTATTCACTGTATATTCTATTATTCACTTTTGCCTCACCAGAAACGTTCGAATATAGAAAACCACGCGTTCGATTCTGAGAAGACGTCAATATAACGGTGTTCGAATTTGCGTTACAACCCAATAATTTTTGGTGTGTTAGTTGTGATGTTTTTTTAAGATGAGTTGATGAGTTGTATCGGAGTGGAGTGATTTGCATTGATAAGAAGCAGCTTATCTGATTAGCAGATTAGCTCCGTCGTGATACTAAATGTGTTGAAATAGTGACCACGTGTTTGTTTTGTTGATTACTGATATTAGTGGTGATTAATAAGATAATAGTGAATGTGGTAATATAAGATTATTTTCCATATAACTGAAGCCACTGTTTACGTGCAAACTATGTGTGTGATACGTGTTTACTTGACAATAGACATATGTATAGTGACTCACATTTATGTTCTACATACGCATCTTTCACATTACATGAAATGCTAAAACTAGTAGTAGTGATATCCCAATATGTAATTAAAAAAAAAGGGATCTTAAATTTTTAAAATGGAATTTTCAAAAAATTGGATATGGGTTAAACAAAAAAAAAAGGCAGAAAAATTACCCCGTGCACTCCATCCGGCCTACCATAGTCAAACAACCAGTAACCCACTGTCAAACTACCAATATTACATCACTACAACTTAACGACGGTGAGTAGAAAATATATTTTTTAGAAATCTATTTTTTTGGGAAACCATTTTTTTAGGATAATTATTTTTTTGGTATATAATGCACACACTCGGGAGTATAGATGCCAGTTACTGAAGCCCTGCGGGGCCGGTGAGTAGGCCCAATTGGCTAATTTTTAAATTGATTTGTTGAATTTCTGAGTCTGTTGCTGTGTAAGCCACAGGGGGTCATGAATTTATTTAATCTTTCCCATTGTGGACCACGATCGTCGAGGGCTGTTAGCGTTTCCTGAGGGGGGCTAACTGCGTCGATAGTTGACGTAATTGAGGTTAAGATCTCGTAAACGGAGATTTTAAGTAGGCTCGTAAGTAGGCTCATAAGCGGTTTGTAAGTGCTACTTTATTCTTAGCTCGTATTTATCACATTCACCTCGTTTCTCGCCAAGATTTGTTTTTCAAGATTTTTTTTTCAAGGTTTGTAAATGTGCTCATTTCCAAGCCTTTCATTGGGACAATTTTAACAGCTAATATTATTCGTCTTCAAGCTATCGACGTGACATTTTTGACAAAGCTGTTACCTCATATGTATTCAAGTATCCCCTGAAAAAAAAAATAGATTTTTTTTTACATAGTGTACAAAAAAATCCTATGAAAAAATCAGACAGGAAGAAAATTACAGAAAGGGCATGAAAGCGAGAGGAAAAAATTAGGTGAAGAGTGTAAAAAAAAAAGATCATATGGGGGTGGGGGGTAGAAAAGGGTAAGAAAGAAGAGGGGGGGGGGGATGGTGTTGTGGTGGTTGAGAAGAGGTATGAAATTAACTGCAATTAACCACTAGTTCAAATGGTGATGAACTTGGATCCAGCCTCTGAGTTTTCAGTCCACTGGTCCAAGAACTTCGTTGGTCTTTGGTACAACATCCCTTTGTCCAGTAACGTCATAAACGTCATATATACGTTTGTTGTGTATGAAAGGCCCCTCCTCTCCCCCTCCCCCTACAAAAAACCCCTCTACTCTCCCTTCCCCCCCGACCCCATTCTAGCCACTTTGCCACATTGGACAGCTGTTGCTTTTGTTGTCCAGAGTGTATAATCAGGCACCAACAAAAGTCAAGGCCTGGAGTACACAATCACTGCAATGTTTCTCGTTGCACAATCAATAACGGGAGAGAACAATCGCCGAAACGCCAAAAATATATGTGTGTGCCGATTGTTGATACAGCAAGTCTTTGCAACCGATTGTTGCCGTGGGGGAATATTTGCCGATTTTGAGATTGGAATATGAGTGTGTGTGTGTGTGTGGGTGTAGGTGTAGTGACTGTTAGTGACAGTCTGTGACTGTTAACTGGGAAAGTTTCTGTGGTGGAAGTATTGATGTTGGGGAGTGTATAGGTTCTCCCTACAGCCCAGTACAGTACATTACAGTGGAGAGGATAGATGGAGCTGGATGAATGTGTACTCCTATGGAGCTGGATGAATGTGTACTCCTATGGAGCTGGATGAATGTGTACTCCTATGGAGCTGGATGAATGTGTACTCCTATGGAGCTGGATGAATGTGTACTCCTATGGAGCTGGATGAATGTGTACTCCTATGAAGCTAGATGAATGTGTACTACTATGAATGTGTACTCCTATGGAGCTAGATGAATGTGTACTACTATGAATGTGTACTCCTGTGGAGCTGGATGAAAGTGTAGTTCTGTGCATATCGATGATGACATGTACAACATTAATGTCCAAGTTTCCATAAACGTAAATATCAAATTGTACTTGATGAAAAAATGTGAGAGAGAGAGATTGAGAAAGTGAAAGTGAGACAGAGAAATTAAATACTTTCACAAATGCTCTCAGACCCGAAATAGCCCATCTGACATACGCAGGAGCAGAATATTTAATTACAAAACATTGAAAAATGGCTGGAAGGGGAAAACCCCCCAAATCCCTAGAAATATGGCCCAATCTTGGATGTGGGTTGCTAAAGGCTTCCTCCCCAGGTGAACGGGTTCAGGGTATCTGGGCTCTGACATTGATTAATGGTTCCTTACATGCGTCTCATTCAATGTCTCCTTGTCCATCATTTTTGTGTTTTTGGATATTTTAGCAGTTTATTGAATGTTTCCTCTTGCGTAACATATATATATTGTTATGATAATCTCCTTCAAGAGAGATTTGGCCTGCTCTTTCCTATCGTCATGTTAGTTCAGTACATCTACAACATCTAGATACTACAAGCAAGTGTAGTACATATTTAGTCAAATACGTTTTGCCAGGCACAAATGTATCATACACTCGCTCTCCACCTCCCCCCTCCATCGTCGCCAATCACTAAAACTAGCATTTCCAGCCTGCCCGCTTCTGATTGGTGAATCGACGTCTGCACCACTGCACTTCTGCACCTCAGCCCCATCTACCTAGCCGATGTCTGGGCCTGCACCAGCCATTGGAGTCAGAATATCCTGTGCTCTCAAGCTGAAACAACCATCTGATATACGCTCTGTCTATTAGTGGATGTTCTCAGCCAGCGCTTTATTCTCAGCACCTGTTAATTTCATTTTGTCTTTATCCATTTTAGAGTAACGTCACCACTATATTATTTTATGTTATTTATTTTGAATTTATAATCTTGTGAGTTGGCACTGTACATAGCCAAGGAATTGTCTTATTCAAAATTTGTTTTCAATTTAATTAAAGTTTCATTGTTCATACTATTTGTTTTGCTTGTTTTGCCTTACTTTGCCACAGGACACAACAGCTACGCAGTCATCTTTTTTTTTCTTAAATGTGTTAGGCATTGACACCAGCCATTGGGAGGACTGCAGAACACCTACACTTCTTTTTTCCATCACATTTAATAGGGGCCTGTCCTAGGAGCCTCACTCAGGTACTAGTACTACAACATCAATTTGTGGTAAGTGTACTTGGCTTTGATACAGTTGCTTTTCAATATTTTCATAACTTTTAATATTTATATGATGCTGTGTATTTTGTGCTTTCCGAGGGTAGCATATTGTGAGTGTTGGATAACTGTGGATTACGTGGTGACTGGAGGCCTCAGTCATTCTCTTAATTGGTCATCCCTTCCTCAGTGTTTTTTTTTTTTTTTTTTTTTTTTTTAGAAATATACAAGAGTTGTTATATTCTTGTACAGCCACTAGTATGCGTAGCGTTTCGGGCAGGTCCCTGGAATACGATCCCCTGCCGCGAAGAATTGTTTTTTCATCCAAGTACACATTTTACTGTTGCGTTAAACAGAGGCTACAGTTAAGGAATTGCGCCCAGTAAATCCTCCCTGGCCAGCATACGAACCCATGGCGGGCCGCTCCAAGCAACAGCCTGGTGGACCAAACTCTCACAAGTCGAGCCTGGCCTCGGGCCGGGCTTGGGGAGTAGAAGAACTCCCAGAACCCCATCAACCAGGTATCAGGTATCAACCAGGTACGCTGGTACTTTGATTTGTCTTCGGGCCAAAGCACCCTATCTTTTGCAATCCGACCACGGGAGAATACAGAGGGCCATAGTTCCTCTAGCACGGAGTACGCTGTTGAGTTGGGACCTCAACAGCAGTTCTCGTCACCAGTTGACACTCGCACCCCTACACGCGTCGGTCAGAGATGATGATATTTACTCAGGTAGGGAATTAGCTTTCTTTTTTTCAGAGCACAAAGAACGCTAATTCTGCAAGTATCATATAATTAAGTAGGAAACCCCCTTGCTTCTGTCCTATAGAGACGCGGCAAGGTATCCCTACATACTTGGACTATCCTTTTCACTTTTGAAACAATTACAAGTTTCATTTGTTTTCGAAACTATCGGTTTCATTTACTTAGTAGGATTTTCTTGCCTTTATTCTCTTACATTGAGTACCGGGTACAAGATTTCCTCCGATTTTGATTGACTAATCATTTACCATACTAATATTAACGTTAATTGTTAACGATTAAATTTCCACAGAATAGTTACCAGTTGCCACGTCATCCTGTTACTGACACTTATAACATCACAAGTATATTCGTTGTACACTTATTTGTTATTTCAAAATGTTTCGTCTCTCAACATTTCGTAGTGATCCAGCAAGTGAAGTAGGGAACTTAAGTCGTGCCAGAAGGACCGAATTACAAACTCTTGCACACGAGTATCAACTAGGTGCTCCCCCTGGAGCCAACAAAAATGACTTGCACAATATTATCTTGGATTACCTCTTAGATGAAGGAATTATAGACTCTGAAGCTCACGAAAACTATTCTATTGCAGATAAACATTCTCTGGCAGCTATGAAGCTAAAGCTCGAACTAACAAAAATCGAGCGGGAACAACAAAAAGAAGCTCTCCAGATAAAGGAACGTGAAGCTGCCCTAAGGAAGGAAGAACAGGAACCGAAGGTGGCCCTAAAGAAAGAAGAAGCTGCCCTAAAGAAAGAAGAACGAGAACGCTAGGCTGCCTTAAGGAAGGAAGAACAGAAACGCGATGTTGCCCTAAAGAAAGAACAACAGGAATGCGAGGTGGCCCTAAAGGAAATCGAGATAGCCCTAAAGAAAGAAGAGGCTGCCCTACGCCAAGATCGTGAGCGAGTACAGCTTGAAGGAAGAAAACGTCACCTGGAGATGCAACGTGAACACAATAAGAAGCAAGCTGATATGGCTCTAGCATGTCGTCAACAAGAACTCATCTTGGAAACTACACACCACACTCAGCGCCAACAAGCTACCGCTAGTCCCCCAGTAAGTTTCAATGTCTCCCATGCAAGTAAGTTAATGCGACCATTCGTTGAGACAGAGATCGATGTGGTTTTCACCACTTTTGAGGCCCAAGCTAAAAACCTTAGCTGGCCTGAAGATCAATGGTCTACCCTTCTCAGAGTGCATCTCACAGGTAGACCAGCGGTTACTCTCAATACCTTAGCGTCTGAGAATGACTACCAGAGCCTGAAACAAACAATTATAGACGCCTACCTTCTCTCCACCGAAAGCTACAGACGAAAATTCCGTGATTATCTATAGGCAAGTACAACCACCTTTTTAGAATTTGCCAATACAAAGAAAAGATATTTCATGAAATGGCTGGAAGCAGCACATGTCTCTACATTTGCAGAACTTATCAACCTCATGCTAGTTGAGGAATTCTTTAGACGTGCTCCCCCTTCCGTCCGTTTATATTTAGCAAACAAAGAAGAAACCGACTACATCAGATGTGCGAAGTCGGCTGACACCTACAGCCTCATACAACGGCTAACACCAAACCCACCTTCCAGTAAGAAGTCTTGGTATAGTTATGACAAAGTGAGTACCGATCAAGCGAGCTCTCAATTGTATTGTAAGTATTGCAAGCTCTATGGACATACCATAGATAAATGTGGAAAAGCTCAATACGAAGGCTATAGTGAAACTCCTAAACCCAAACCGACGCCTCCAAAGTTCGGTAAGCCTGTGATGATAGTTGGTGTTCCTGTTAATGATCTTTATCTCTTCAGCAAACATCTGTATCCTGGAAATGTCTCTGCCAACGGTACAGATTCGGAGGGACGTTTCAAACTGAAGATCTTGAGGGACACAGCGGCTCTTCAGTCAATAATATTGAAATCGGCTGTGCCTAACATCACCTACATCGGCGAATCCGTCCTTATCACTGACCTCACTGCTACCACTCCGTATCCACTCGCCAGAGTTCACCTGGATTGTCCTTTCGTGACCGGACCGGTGAAGTCCAAGTCGCCATCAGGGAAAAGCCTTTTCCCATGTCTGGAGTGCAACTTCTCCTGGGCAATGACTTGGCTGAGGATCTGCAACCTTCCAACCTGATCATCATGGACAAACCCCCGGTATGTGACTCTGAAGTGGACAACCCCATCTTAAAGTATGTTCCAGCATAGGTTCAAGAAAGTGATGAAGTTTCTCCTCCGGTTTTGGTGACCACCGTGCACAAGCTGCACGCCTGCAACCAGCTGACTCTACTGCAACCGCTGTCCCTCAAGACCATCAGAACCTACCACAGAATCTTACTATGTTGGAGTTCGGTAAGTTACAGAGGGAGGATCCTTCATTAACACCATTATTCTTCCAGGCTGAGACTTAACCTGACAGTATCCCTGGGTTCTTCCTAGAGAATCAGTTGCTCTACCGCAGGTACAGACCCAGTAAGCTGACGGAGGATGACGATTTGGCAAATGTCGAACAACTAGTGGTTCCCACCAGCCTACGGCCCGATATTCTACACCTGGCCCATGGAACACTTTCACACTATGGTTTTACAAAACCTCTCACGGAATCAGGCAAGACTGCTACTGGCCAGGTATGGTTAAAGACGTCAAAAGTTACGTGCAACAGTGTCATATATGTCAGATGACAGGGAAACCTAACATCCCAATTCCCAAGGCTCCGTTAATTCCCATCCTGGTGCCTGCGGAACCTTTCCACAGACTCATCATAGACTGTGTTGGTCCTTTACCCCGGACCAGTTCTGGCAACGCTAATATACTAACCATCCTGTGTCCAACCACCAGATTCCCCATAGCAGTTCCTGTAAAGAACATTACGGCTGCTACGGTGGTAAAACAACTATTGAAGATTAAATTTAAATTTTTTAAATTTTGCCCCGAGGGGCGAGTTTATTGGGCAGCGCCACTCATCTTGTGAGTGGACATACCGCCATACCAGCATGTACAACACTCCCCAATAGGAAGAAAACCTACTGGGTTGTTCATCCTGTCACTTGTACCCAGACACAGCTGGGATTTACTTAACTGTCTCAAGTGAACAGCTCCTCAAACAAGAAGATTAACATCTATCAACCCTTAAAAGCTTACGTTATCTTGCGGGTGGAAAATGGGGAAATCTTTTAAGAACAGTATTAATATTTGACAAATAGTGTTTTCCTAACTCAAACAATGTGTGGTTTATTATTGTACACATACTTCTGATGTCTCTCAGGTGTTCACATTCACGTAGATAGTGGTCAAGGCGGTGTCCATCACTCTCACCACAGATTCTGCAACTTCGCTGATCAACTGTTGTTTTCCATTCCATATCTCCATGGATATCTGTATCCAAGACGGATTCTCGCTATTACTGACTCTCTCCCTCGTCCTCCTCCTTTTCGGCCATAATGATTGGGATTGCCAGCTGCAACCATGTTGTACCATCATCGTACAGATTCACTGGTTTGTGCTTCTATCCTCCTTTCCTCAGTTACCTTGTCACGGTGATGTTGCCTGACAATACCTCTAATTTGTAGTAGAGTCTTGGGTATGAAGTATTCAATATGGTCTCCTTCAGCAGCCAGCACATCTGCTCGTTCATTTCCACATATTCCAACATGGGAGGGGATCCACAGAAACTTGATGCCTCTTCCCTGATTGGTAAGTACTCTCACAGCTCTCTTAATTTCAGCGACTATTTGTAAGATTTTCTGCTCGATTTTTACTTAGGCTTTGCAGTGCTGCCTTTGAATCGGTGCAAATCACTGCACCATTAGTGTTCCGTTCAAGAAACCTTAACGCCATAACAATGGCAGTTAGCTCTGCTTGCGTTGAAGAGGCATAGTTCTCAATACGTGCTTTTTCTTCATTTCTGCGTTGGAAAGTATTATCCTTGATTACCGTGTATGCTGCACCAGCCCTTCCATTGTCAGAATTAGATGACCCGTCAGTGTATATTTGATCTAGTTCATCTCCGGCTTCTTTATAAATTTCCTCGAGATACTTGTGCTTCATTTCTTGTGGTAACATGTTGGATTTTTTCATTGCCATTTCATTGATGATGATCTTGCATGAGTCATCCTTCCAGAGAGGTAACCTCTCTACAGGCAGGAGCTCACGGGCTTGCTCAAGCAGGTGAAGCTCTTCGAGGTAGCAGACTGATCTGTGATGCCATTTTTTGCTTCTCTTGTTTCCCCCTGAAAGTAGCACAGAGCTCAGTTTTTTCTTAGCAATATCATTGTAATGGGGATCTCTGGCTATCCTAATTGCAAGCTTAGCATTCAGCTCCTTAATTCTGCTTTTAACACTGGGAAGGGACAACTCCTCTCGTAGATTAGACGTTTTGGCAGTTCTTGGAACTCCAAGAATGATTGTCATGACTTCATTTTGAATGCTTTCAAGCCTTTTCATATCGCTTTGGGAGTAGGTGCACAGAACTGGTGCGGCATAATCTTTGACGGAGCGCACATAGGCTGTGTACATCATTTTAAGCACGGCAATAGAGGCTCCATGTCCATTCCATGTCATAGCTTTCAGTGCCCCGACTTTTGCATGTTCCTATGAGTTGATTGAGCTCCTCTTTCTTCCCCTTGTTGGAGCCGACAGTGACGCCAAGATACCGATAGTGGTCAACCCATTCAAGTGTTACACAATTAATTTGCAGTTCTTCATTTGCTCTCCACTTGTGATGAGAGTATGCCTTCGTCTTGTTTGTGGAGAGTGTGAAACCGAGTTCAATACATTTCCTTCCAAGGAGTTCAATGTACTGTTCAATTTTTCCCAAGGTGGGAGCTTGTATTAGGACATCATCTGCATATCCCACTTGTTGTGTTCCTTCCGAAAAATCAATATTTGCAATGGCGTTCATAAGCACAATGAATAGTGTAGGGCTTAAGACTCCGCCTTGGGGGGTCCCGAGTTCCATATTCATTGTTCGGGAGACTGTTCCATTGAAGCAAACCTTGGCTTTCCTTCCTGTGAGGTAGTCTTCAACCCATTTCATGAGTCTCCCCTTGACACCTATGCATGCAAGCTCGTCCAGGATCGCAATCCCTTGTGCTTTGTCGAAGGCTCCTTTGATGTCAACAAATACAGAGTACCTAGCCGTGTCATTAGCCAAGTAATTAACTATACAATTTGCTGTGCTCCGTCCTTTAACAAATCCATTGACCCCCTCCCCTAACCTGCCTATTTTGTGCAACAGTCGGTTTAGGATGATCCTTTCAAGCATCTTGCAAGTGCATGACACGAGACTGATAGGTCTGTAATTACCAGGGTCATTGGGCTTCGATATGGGAACAATTATTGCGTGTTTCCATTGTGTGGGCAACACTCCACTTAGGAATGACTTGTTAAACAGGTGGAGTAGTGCATTCCCAGACACTTCACACAGGGCACTGAGTATGTCGTAGGCGATGCCATCTTCACCAGGTGCTGTACTTTTACCCTTTTTCATAGCGCCCCTTACTTCTTGGGCTGTGATTGGTTCCCCATATTCGTCATCACTAGACAGTGCTCTTGTTATCCTAATCCTTCTGTCATCATGTCGCAGGAGCTGTGCCCTGCTGATTTCTGCAGTGAGGGAGGAGGATGCTGCTGCATCATTCCACTTGTGAATTAGTTCTTCAGCCTTACCCTGGGGGTCTTTGTGAGCCGCAGGCCGGGCTCTGCCCCCCTTAGCTATCTGAATTTTTGCCCACACTTGTCTTCCAGATGTTTCCCGTCCAATAGAGCTAGTGAACTCAAGCCATTGTCTTTCCCGCTCTTTAATCTTCTCTTCCCTGGCTACATGACACACAGTTTTAAACAACTCTTGGTTACTTTCAGTGGGATGTCTTCGGTACTCTCTACTCATGTCTCGCACATTTATTTGCGTTAAGCATCTTTATGTAATCATTCTCATACCTTTTTATTTTCTTCCTCTGAGGGTTACTTCGCCCAGGCGTACGGCGCAGAACTCTTAGACAGCTCTCAATTTGGTGATTAAGGTCATCAACAAATGTGTCAATGTCTTCTGGGATTTGGTATTCCGTGAACCAGTCACTCATCCTGTTTATGAAGTGCGGCCTCATATCTGGTCCGAGTGATAACCTTTTTCTTTTATTCGTCTCTTTCCTTCTCTTGCTCATGTCGACGGTGGTAATCAGTGCCCAATGGTCACTACATAAACTGTGTACAATGTGTTAGTACTGGCATCCGTGTCCTATGCATTCAGCAGGAGAGCATAGTCCAATCTTCCTCCTCTGAGGTGAGTTGGCTGTTCATCACCCAGGACTCTAAGGCTTTCACTTCCCCTGACAAAGAGTGACAGTTTCCGTCCATTGACATTGGGCTGATGACAGTTGGCACCAAAGTGTGGGTGTCTGGCATTAAGGTCACCGACCAGCAGGGTAGGTTCTTCATTAACAAATTCAGGCAATGATCAAGTTTACTCTGTGGCACATATAGGTTGATTATATGTAGGGCATTATTGTTTAAGTAAAGGGTTACTCCCAGTGATTCAAACTCATCCCCCATGTGCAGGTTATCCATAATCTGTGCGGGAATGTTGTTATTTACAAAAGTGATGAGACCCCGTTTTCTTTCCCCAGTGGACAGGGAGAACTTGCGATAACCGCTGAACCTTGGGTTGAAGTCATCACCTACCAGCGTCTCCTGTAGCACTATGACGTCAGTTTGGTGTTCACGAGCGTATTGTATGATGTCATTAATTTTATTGCGAACGCCATTGCAGTTCCATTGTAGGATAGTGATACTTTCTTCACCGTGGTTATCCATCGTGGAGGTGTTGGTCATCAGATGTGCTGTGTGCGGTGTTGTTGCTGGTGAGAGTGTGTGCACTGGTGGTGTTGTATGTGGTGTTGCACCACCGTCATTTGCTGGTGGTACTGTTTGTATGGGTGCCAGTGGTCAATGGTGGTGTGTACACTAGTGTCGTTGTGTTCACTGGTGGTGGTGTTGGTGGTGTTGTGTTCGTTGGTGGTGTTGTGTTCACTGGTGGTGTTGTGTTCACTGGTGGTGTTGTGTTCACTGGTGGTGTTGTGTTCACTGGTGGTGTTGTGTTCACTGGTGGTGGTGTGTTCACTGGTGGTGTTGTGTTCACTGGTGGTGTTGTGTTCACTGGTGGTGTTGTGTTCACTGGTGGTGTTGTGTTCACTGGTGGTGTTGTGTTCACTGGTGGTGGTGTTGGTGGTGTTGTGTTCACTGGTGGTGGTGTGTTCACTGGTGGTGTTGTGTTCACTGGTGGTGTTGTGTTCACTGGTGGTGTTGTGTTCACTGGTGGTGTTGTGTTCACTGGTGGTGGTGTGTTCACTGGTGTTGAGATGTTCACTAGAGGTGTTGCGTTCACTGGTGTAGATGTGTTCACTGGGGCAGCGATAGCACTGAATCTGCTGCTGTGTGCCGTGGCTCGTGTTGCATCCTCACGCACCAAGTTGCAACCTGCTGAACTCGCCTGAGACAAGTTCAGGCCCTGCAGAATTTGAAGTATATCCTCCTGGGTCTTCTTGGTTGTACGTAGGGCAATCTCAAGTTTATTTTGCTTGCTCATTAGTTCTTGCATGAGTGGGTGATTGTTTATCACGTGGGTAATCATTGCTTCCATATCGGGCGGCATTGTTTCATCTGGACCCAGTGAGGTGTTGGCTGGTGAGTGAGGAGGGGGAGTGGTAGGTGGGGAGGAAGGGAGGGTCGCCTGAGAGGCGGAAGAGCTGGTTGACTGGGAGGTGTTAGGGGGTATGGGTGATGAGGCAGGAATGGGGTTGTTGGGTGGGGTAGGATTGGGGTTAGTGAGGGAGATAGGGTTGGGGTTAGTGAGTGGGGTAGAGGTACGTGGGTTTGTGAGAGGAATGGGGTCTGGTTGGGCGTGTGCGGGATGGTGGTGGGTCACTCCACCACTACCCCAGGCTGTCTGCCTACTGTAAGCTAGATCCTGGCTTGTCTGCCTACTGGAGGCTGGACCCTGGCTTACTGTGGTACTGTTCACGGAGCCATTCCCGCCCCTGTTCACTGGTCCACCTGCTGTCTGCGTCGGCGTCCTTCTCAAGCCCTGCCAGTAATGCCTCTTGCTGCAATACCTGTTCCAGGCATGATTGATGGGGCTGCTTGCAGTTGACACATATAGGTGTTACCCCGCCACCCCTACCCGCTGCAAGCTTAGCTAGGCACTGCTTGGTGTCGTGAGAGCCACTGTAACACCCACACCTAATTGGGCGATCACATTGCCACGTTCTGTGATCCCACCGTTGACAGTTGCCACATAAGGACGGGCTGCCAATATACCTCTCCACTTTGCACTCCCTCATGCCTGGTATTTTAATGACTGAGGGCAGGTCTCCCTTCCACATAGCAATTTCTTGATTTTTGGCCAGCCCCCCTGGTCCAGTGTTGCGCTCGACCCAAACAATCTGTTCATAGTCCTTGAGAAATTCCACGTCAACATGAATTCTATAGTTCTTAATTATAATTTTAGTTTGTCTTGTCTGTGGGTTTGCTTCCAACAATTTAACATCCTTACCTTGATACTTGAGACTGGTCTCTGTGAAGTACTTCAGGGCACTGTGCCCCTGCACCCGTGCACTAACATTGCCACCTATACACTTGGTCTCTATGCGATACTTTCCTCTGTGGGAGTGGGCGGCCTCAACAATCCATCTGAACTTCTCTGGTGCTGTCAATCCCATTGCAGGAAAAAATTATGTTACGACCCTCTCGGGACGCAACGGGGTTCTCACTCTGATGTTGTTAGAGTCAGATATATATATCCGTTCCCAAGCCAGTAGTGGCTATCAAGGGATGAGATCCGTGACGCAAGTAACTTAAAGGGGGTAGGGAAAGAAAGCTAAGAACTTAATATTATAATTTTCACCATCTCCGATTAAATATATAAAATAAAAGAGTGCACAAGGGGGAGGGATATTAACACTTGACAAGGGGATTCTTCACAATGTAGTCTTCTGCTGAGGACTCTGGATCCAGAAGCTAGGCGCTGAGTCCTTGGTGCTTTCTTCGTGGCCACACAACGAATTCTTCAAAGAAGCTGAGCCTACCCTGGCCACAGGTCAGCCAAAACACATGTCCACTGGGGGCACCGCCGTGGAGGCCGTCAACCACTCGTCCAGCTGGTCTGCTGGCAGGTTCTGAGCCAACAAGGCTGGTACGGCCACTCCACGAACGATAAAAGGGGAACGCCCTAGACAGGAGCCTCGTGTGACACCACAAATCACTCTCCTGTCTTCAGTACCCCTGTGGATGATCGTCTCCAACAGTCGGTCCCGGGTAAATCCTTTTACTGCCACTCCACTGGCAGGCTAACACACCACAGTGTTCTTCCGGGGGGACGACTTCACAACAGCTGCAGCAAGGTTCAAGGTATGGAGACTGGCTGCCTCGGGTAGACTGACTCCACTTCCATCACAGCAGTCCCAGGTCGGCTCTGTAAGCAGACACGTCATCAATAACTGGGACACTAAAACACCTCACTTACTGGCTCGGGCACAAACACCTGACGTATCCAGTCCATAGATGGCGCTGTCGTCGGAGCACCACCTCACCAGAGGTCAGGAGCGGCTGTGTTGTGAGCTGCACAGGACTGGAAACTGGCCCTTGTGGCTGGTACACCTTGTCCTCACCAGGTGTCGTCGTCCGTTTGGCGGGGGTTTCGGGAGCTGGCCAACAGATGGCGTGGTCGTTACTGCTCCGTGCTCGGACGCTGGATCCGGGTTCGTAACAAATTAGGGTGTGCCACTCACTGTCTTCATCTTGTCCTTGTTGTTGTTGTTGAGGTTGCTGCTGCTGTTGCTGCTCACCCTGTTGCTGTAACCTTTCCCGGTTCCTGCTGTTTCTGCCTTGGACTGGGCAGAAACCATCATCCCCTGTTGTAGAGTCACCTGTACCAGTATTGTTGGAGGGCCCCCGGGTTGGGATCGTCACCGGAGGGCCCTGGGTGGGGACCAGCACCCAGGGGGCCCCGGCGGGGACAAGAGCCCCCGCCGGAGGGGGGGGAGGGCGTTATGGTTTCCGAGCACACCAGCCATGGTCACTTGTCTCAAAGTCTTACTCCTCGTGTCAACCATCTATTTGCTGCGGCCCACTTCATGTGTTGTTGGGTGGTATGTCTTCAACACTGCACTCTGCCCTACACACACATGTACATATAGACACCTATAAGGCACAAGGTTTACACCTACACGTAGTGTAGGGGCACTATATGGGGTGTCCTGGCAGTCTCTTGTGTAAACGCACTAGTCGCACACACAAACCGCGACCTTGGGTAGGGAGGGCACAAAGACTGTTTTTCACGCGCGTGGTGCCTGAGGCTCCAGATACCATGGGGTGGCCACCTACCTCACGACTCTCCCTTCAGCAGGCCTCGGTATTGTCACATTAACAATTACTGCCTTAATTTCTGGCCAATCCACACATCCAGGGCCTACCACAGTTGGTAGGAGGGACGGTGCACACTTAGTAACGCTGTAGCTGACCTATTTGGCGCACTGAAGACTAGACCTTAGGCCTAGGTCTATGTCAAACAGGAGGACGGATACATCCTGCCTGCTCCTCCTCTAGCTTGAGGGCAACTGTACACTACTCTATGTAGTGCTCTGTACACTATGTACTACTATGAACTGTACACTACTCTATGGGCAACTCTACACTATTGAAGATCTTTACCCAATACGGATTTCCACGGGAGGTTCAAAGTGACTGTGGCACCAACTTCACCAGTAATCTCTTCAACAAGAAGAATTCAGCATCACTCAGGTATTGTCCAGCCCCTATCATCCTGCTTCACAGGGTTCTCTTGAACGTAGTCACCAAACGATTAAATCACTCCTAAAGAAATATTGCAATGAAACCATGAAAGACTGGGATAAACAACTTGACATCATCATGTGTATTTTCAGAAGTCTCCCAAATGAGTCTCTTGGAGTATCTCCGTATGAGATGCTCCACGGACGTAAGTGCCGTACTCCTCTCAAAGCTTTTAAAAACTCTCTACGTAATGTCACCTTCAGTGACCCTCAGCATGTGCCCCAGTTTCTTCAAAACTTAAAGCACATTCTAGAGAGAGTACGTAAATTTGCTAATGACAATCTATTGAAAGCTCAAGAGAGGATGAAGACTCATTTTGACCAAATAAGCAAAATCAGGAAATTTAAACCAGGAGACTTCGTGTTGGCATATTTTCCTATCCCAGGCTCTCCATTGCAAAATAAGTTTTCAGGACCTTACCGCATCAAGGAGTGCAGAAACAACAACAACAACTACGTTCTTGAGACTCCAGATAGGCGGCGGAGGACCCAGTTGTGCCACGTCAATATACTCAAGGAGTATAAAGGTATTTCCCCCACTGTGTTAATGTCACTCTCCACTTTCAAAGATCCATACCTCCACAGTGAGACCTTTCCTGCTTCTCCTCCGGAAAGCTCTGACTCTGAGTCAGTGCCTTCCAACTTTGAAATCCATAATGATCTTCCTAAAAATTTACAAGACTATAATAGTGCTCCTTTGCTATGTTCTGGTCCCATTCTCGCCTCTCCAGATATCACGAAGCCCTTCATCATCAAGGTCGACGCCAGTGGTACCGGCATCGGGGGCGTCCTACTACAACAGCGAGGCGAGGAGGTTCTTCCTGTCAGCTACCATAGCCTCACAAGTTGAAGCCTCACCAGAAGAACTACAGCACTATCGAAAGGGAACTCCTCTCCATCGTCCTGAATCTGCAACATTTCGAACCTTACCTACAGGGGAATCGGTCTATTGCCATCTACTCGGACCACAATCCCCTGCGGTTCCTACAACAGGCCCAATTCACCAATCAACGTCTTCTACGCGGGGCACTGTACTTGCAAAATTTTAATCTGGAGATCTTCTACATCACAGGTTCGGACAACATCATAGCCGACGCCCTCTCCAGGGTCTACGAGGTAGAGACAAATACTCCTACCTCTACACCAGCTACTGAAGTAACTTAACCCGTAAGAGCAGGCTTCGGGAGAGAGCTGTTACGATAATCTCCTTCAAGAGATATTTGGCCAGCTCTTTCCTATCGTCATGTTACTTCAGTACATCTACAACATCTAGATACTACAAGCAAGTGTAGTACATATTTAGTCAAATACGTTTTGCCAGGCGCAAACGTATCATACATTCGCTCTCCACCTCTCCCCTCCATCGTCGCCGATCACCAAACTAGCATTTCCAGCCTGCCAGCTTCTGATTCGTGAATCGACGTCTGCACCACTGCACTTCTGCACCTCTGCGCCATCTACCTAGCCGATGTCTGGGCCTGCACCAGCCATTGGAGTCAGAATATCCTGTGCTCTCAAGCTGAAACAACCATCTGATATACACTCTTTCTATTAGTGGATGTTCACAGCCAGCGCTTTATTCTCAGCACCTGTTAATTTCATTTTGTCTTTATCCATTTTAGAGTAACGTCACCACTATATTATTTTGTTATTTTTTTTAATTTATCATCTTTTGAGTTTGCATTGTACATAGCCAAGGAATTGTCTTATTCATAATTTGTTTTCAATTTAATTAAAGTTTCATTGTTCATACTATTTGTTTTGCTTGTTTTGCCTTACTTTGCCACAGGACACAACAGCTATGCAGTCATCTTTTTTTTTTTTAAATGTGATAGGCATTGACACCAGCCATTGGGAGGACTGCCGAACACCTACACTTCTTTTTTCCATCACAATAAATATATATATATATATATATATATATATATATATATATATATATATATATATATATATATATATATACATATATACATATATAATATATATATATGCGAGTTTTCAGTCGCATATAGTCCTGGGGACCATTCAGGCTTGTTCACATATATATATATATATATATATATATATATATATATATATATATATATATATATATATATATATATATGTATATATATATGTCGTACCTAGTAGCCAGAACTCACTTCTCAGCCTACTATGTAAGGCCCAATTTGCCTAATAAGCCAAGTTTTCCTGAATTAATATTTTTTCTCTAATTTTTTTCTTATGACATGATAAAGCTACCCATTTCATTATGTATGAGGACAATTTTTTTTATTGGAGTTAAAATTAACGTAGATATATGACCGAACCTAACCTAACCTATCTTTATAGGTTAGGTTAGGTTAGGTAGCAGAAAAAGTTAGGTTAGGTTAGGTTAGGTAGGTTAGGTAGTCGAAAAACAATTAATTCATGAAAACTTGGCTTATTAGGCAAATCGGGCCTTGCATAGTAGGCTGACAAGTGCGTTCTGGCTACTAGGTACGACATATATATATATATATATATATATATATATATATATATATATATATATATATATATATATATATATATATATATATATATATATATATATATATAATATATATATATATATATTTGGGTACCACCTCTGGTGCCAATGTGGGGACCCATAGCCTCGGAGAAGAAAATAAAAAGTTTTCAGAGGAGACCTTGTGGTTTCTTACTGAACACTAATATTATCTTCTCCTGCCACCCCCATTCTTTTGTATGTACACATATATATTTACTTTATTTGAACTTTGTTACAAAAAAGGAGTTACATATGGGTTACAAAGATGGTTATCATAGGTTGTCGAGTTCCTCCAGCTCCTCAGATGGCGGGCAGGAACCCTGGATGCAGTGCGCATTTCCCCTCTGTATCGCCACACTGAGGCCCTGGAAAAGAAAGCTTGCAGCTCTTGGGTCCCTTGTTGTTTCAATGAGCCTAGAACCTAATTCCTTCAAAAAACTGGTAGCACTTTTACCCCAGGCGCCGAGTGTCTCTGAAGCAATGGGGACAAAATTGTAATGGTGATCCAGTTCTCTATACTTACGGGATTTGGCTGCTTCCCTGTGGGTGGCAGCGCCACCTGGTTGTGCAGCACTGAGGTTAATGTAGGTGGTAGCCAGGGTTGATACGCACGTGTAGTTCCATACCAACTGCTTGCCATTCTTCCAGGGGTTCACTGTGATACCATCCGGGCGACCAATAAGAGCATCAGAGTTACGGGGCGTTAGGTAACGGGGCTCTCTTTCAGCTGGGCATCCAGCTGTAGTGAAGCTCCTCTTGATGATGTCGTTAACTTCACTGTGCCACGAGTGCCATCCCCCTGTGCTTTGGCAGAGTAGGCCATGGTGGCCGTACCTGTCAGCCACCACCTCGCCGCAAATACACCTATATCTGGTGTGGATTGGGGCAGCAAGGCGGAGGGCCACAGCAATTCGAAGAGCGTGTGGTGTGAGACGCGTGCCAGTTGCCGACATTGGGGTTGCTAACAGGAAATCCCCTGCATGTGGTGCTGCTACTGCTGTGAGGCGAGCAATGTCGTGTTGTGTTGTTGCAGCACCCAGGCACTCTGCAGCAACTTGGTCTACAATGGGGCTATCCCAGCTGGATTGCTTGTGGGCTTTTGGGGATGGTGGTTGTGGTGATGGGTCTGCACGAGAGACCCACTCTGTGGCACAGCGTGTAAAAAAAGGGATCATGTACACCTGCCAGCTGATGTAAGTGGGCAGGTAGAATTTCTATATATATAAATATATATATATATATATATATATATATATATATATATATATATATATATATATATTTTTCAGCACCCTTGAAAAGGAAAGTGAGAAATGGCTTAAAATTATTTTAAATCATAGGAAAACGAAAATGTATATTGATTTTTTTTATGATTTAGTTAATAAGAAGTTGAGAGGAGAAGTGAGCATCGCCATGCATGCGGTTATTTCTATGAGGAGAATGTGTAGCATTAGGTGTTACACATGTTACACATTGGGGGGGTGGGAACCGACCTGTGAGATTTATATTTATTTAATTTTTATGAATTTATATAGAATTAATATTTACGTTAATTTATATATTTCGATAGCAATTTGTATGATGATAAGTGGACTCTATATCTGCAATAATCTCCCAAATCGATCCACTGCACATTAGGGGGTTTATATTGAATTTATATATGCAGCCAATCAAACTACAGTATTAAACTACATATATTGTTAAACATTGAAGAGGTTCCTTATCTCATTGTACAGCAGGCCTTAGTCCACCAGATATAACTAAGATGTAGACACCAAATTATCCTCTTTGAGGTAGCTTCCATCACCTAGTAACTGATGCACAAACCATGCTTCCTCGTCTTGACCTGTCAAAAGGGCGCTAGCTGTAAAGCCAGAATCCTAATATATGACAGCTATATCAGAGAAAACACTGTACAAGGAACCATAAAGACCTAGGCTTAATTACCTTTTTTGAGTCGATCATTCGTGTTCTAACCGGTACGCCCTATCTACTGACATTAATGGCCAAAAATGATTAGATAAACGGGTTGCGGAAAGACACTTCCCTTGAGATTGATGATAGCGTGTTGATGATGGCAGATCACTACTCTGATCTTCCGTAACACTTCGTCCAAGAGAATAAATAGGAGCTGTTACTCGCTCCAACGACTCTGGTCTTAACAATAACAATGGCTGACCACTCCCTCCTCACTGACGCTACTGGCGAACATTGTCCAGATGACAGTGATAGAAGGGTCACATTTACTCTATTTTAATATTGATAATTAAGTTAATTTATATGAGATGTTTTATGATGGTAAAGTCCAAAGACTAATGTATTTAAGAATAATTCCCACCATAATAGGTGGTGAATTTATAATAATATGTGGTAATGATATCCCGTTTTCTATAGGCGGAAAATTCCACTACAAGTTACATTTTCTCTGGGTTAACTTGTTTATACAATGCAGCAATATTATCTGCCTGTATGATATTATTAAATGGTGTCGGATTTTCCGACAAGGGGAGGGTAGGGGCTGTTTACCCACAACAGAAAACGGGACAGTACGTCATTTACATCAGCCACTTTCATTTTGTACTGCGTCAATTTTTGGCCTTATGTAACGCATACGAGCGAAAAGCGACGTTCTTTGTCAGAGGACATGTTGCTATATTATGCACGCTGTTCTCTCTCTCTCTCTGCTACAGGTTTCGGGCTGTGCAACAAGAGTTTTGAGAGTTGTGAAACAACCTCTTGAGGCCTAGGTGTTTTAATATTCTCCTAACTGTGTTTTTATGATTCTCCTGGCTGGCTGCACCGGCTAGGAGAAGGGGAGGATAGGAAACACAGGGAGCAGAATTGATGTCCAACAGATATAATGTACAACATGTCATACGTATATATAACATGTATGTTATACGTGTATATGTCACGCATGTTGTATATGCCACATGACACACAGTACGTCAATAAACCAAAATGAGGACTTCGTGATGTCATATACACTCAAGATGTATGACATCATGATTATGTATGACATCACTCGAGACAAGATGAAGGTTTTTGACATTAACAAAATTTCCATTGTGTACCTGTGACCCGAATTGATTGATGATATGACTTGGTACGTGATCACTCTCGCCAGATGCACGTTTATAAAAACTCAAAACGCGTTTAAAAAGCTCCAAAACGCGTTTATAAAAACTCAAAATGCGTTTATAAAAGCTCAAAAACGCGTTTATAAAAACTCAAAACGCGTTTAAAAAGCTCAAAAACGCGTTTATAAAAGCTCAAAACGCGTTTATAAAAGCTCGGAACGCGTTTATAAAAACTCAAAATGCGTTTAAAAAGCTCAAAAACGCGTTTATAAAAGCTCAAAACGCGTTTATCTAAACTCAAAACGCGTTTATAAAAGCTCAAACCGCGTTCATAAAAGCCCAGCCGCGTTTATAAAAGCTCAAAACGCGTTTATAAAAGCTCAAACCGCGTTCATAAAAGCTCAAACCGCGTTTATAAAAGCTCAAACCGCGTTTATAAAAGCTCAAAACGCGTTTATAAAAGCTCAAAAACGCGCTTATAAAAGGTCAAAACGCGCTTATCAAACTTCCTTATTGAAAACATTTCTTTCGTCACTCGGTATTGGACGTTATTTTGTATAAAACAAATAAAGAAAAGCACTCGTGTTGATAACGATTTTTATTTTTTTAAGATTTTCTGTTTTGTCAACTGCAGTTGTATCTACATCGCCTCGTATGTATGTGTGTGTGCGTGAGTGTATTTGAACATATATGTGTGTGGGGGGGGGGGTGTTTGAAACATATTTACGAAACATGTGAGCAAATACTCAGCAGGTGTAGACAGCTGTCACCAGACAAGGGGATAACGAGGAGTGCCAAAGTGTTTCTACAAATCTTACATATTCTTGTGGTAGAGGGAGTGTCTGGTGACACTTTGCAAACAAGAGACTGATGCTGGGGTCCACAGGAGAGGATAGATGCTGGGGTCCACAGGAGAGGATAGATGCTGGGGTCCACAGGAGAGGATAGATGATGTGGTCCACAGGAGAGGATAGATGCTGGGGTCCACAGGAGAGGATAGATGCTGTGGTCCACAGGAGAGGATAGATGCTGTGGTCCACAGGAGAGGATAGATGCTGTGGTCCTCAGGAGAGGATAGATGCTGTGGTCCACAGGAGAGAATAGATGCTGTGGTCCTCAGGAGAGGATAGATGCTGTGGTCCACAGGAGCGGATAGATGCTGGGGTCCACAGGAGAGGATAGATGCTGTGGTCCTCAGGAGAGGATAGATGCTGGGGCCCTCAGGAGAGGATAGATACTGGGGTTCACAGGAGAGGATAGATGCTGGGGTCCTCATGAGAGGATAGATGCTGGGGTCCTATGAGAGTATAGATGCTGGGGTCCTCATGACAGTATCGATGCTGAGGTCCTTGTATAACTGTATAGTTGGCACACATCTTCTACCACTATGTAGAGAGAGCCATTAGGCCACATTGGCATTCACTGTGCCAGCCATGACAGGGGTGGCACTCTGGCATGGCCCAGAGTGACCCTGGCACCTTTCTGTGTCTTGGCTTTTTCCCTTCCGCTACAAAATATCGCCAGTCCTGAGAGCTTCACTTGACTGTTTATATGTAAATGAGACTTGGAGTTGAAGATGGAAAGGGATACTTAGGAAAAAGTTGGAAAGTTATGAACACATATAGTTTCTTTATTCTCGTCTGTCTGTGTATGTCTGTTTGTCTCTGTCTGTCTGTCTGTCTGTCTGTCTGTCTGTCTGTCTGTCTGTCTGTCTGTCTCTCTCTCTCTCTCTCTCTCTCTCTCTCTCTCTCTCTCTCTCTCTCTCTCTCTCTCTCTCTCTCTCTCTCTCTCTCTCTCTCTCTCTCTTGCGCGCGCGTGTGTGTGTGTGTGTGTGTGTGTGTGTGTGTGTGTGTGTGTGTGTGTATGTGTGTGTGTTTCCAGAGTTTGTTTATAATATTATCAACTCCTCGACCCCCAGCCTGGCCTCAGGCTGGGGTCGGGGACTCCTAGAACCCTCTCCAGGCAAGGTCCAGGTAACTACTAACTGAGCTTCTAAATATCTCTCTTCGAACTGTTTTTAAGCAAACTAATTGTTTAATTTAAAGTTTTCATTTCATTATGCACGATTCGATTTAGTTTCACCAAGTCTATTCCTTTAGGTCAGTCTTCTTAGTTCTGGGTCCAGTCGTGGAGCAGACTTCTGAATTGTCAACGTTCTGAATGAACAGACTTATGAATGGTCAACGTTCTGAATGGGCAGATTTCTGAATGGTCAATGTTCTGAATGGACAGACTTCTGAATGGTTAATGTTCTGAATGGGCAGACTTCTGAATGGTTAATGTTCTGAATGGGCAGACTTCTGAATGGTTAATGTTCTGAATGGGCAGACTTCTGAATGGACGTCTCGATGTGCAATCGCCACTTCTCACGCAACTGGTACATTTTTTACGTTAATCCCATGTTGTTGTTGTTGTTGTTGTTGTTGTTAAAGATTCGCTACCTGGAACAAAGCTCCAAGTAGCACGGGCTATGGTGAGCCCGTAGCCTAAATCCCAGGAAGCAACACCGTATATGCAGAAGGATATAATCATATATGTCCCCCCTCCTATACTTTTCTATACGAATCGTGACAAACAGCATCACTTGCGTTACTGTGGGGATGCTACACAGCACCACGTCCAGCTAGGACGTGTTGCTAGGAAGCAACTAGCTAGGTATCGCGGCCTAGGAACCGTGTGTACAATATTGTGTGTGGGGGACAAATTATAACGTGTAATTATTTAGAGAAAACCCGGATTAATGTCGAGTTGTTTGTGTTGATAGTTTGTTTTGTTGCAAGGACCGATGTGTGTGTGTGTGGGGGGGGGGGGGTATGTGTGTACTCAACTAGTTACTGGGAGACAGAAGAGTTAGAGGGGGGATATGATCACCACATACAAGATTCTCAAAGGAATTGATAGGGCAGATAGAGACAGGCTATTTAACACAAGGGGCACACGCACTAGGGCACACAGGTGGAAATTGAGTGCTCAAATGAGCAATAAAGACGTTAGAAAGATTTTTTTTTAGTGTCAGAGTAGTAGTCAAATGGAATGCATTAGGCAGTGATGTGGTGGAGGCTGACTCCATACACAGTTTCAAATGTAGATATGATAGAGCCCAGTAGGCTCAGGAACCTGTGTACCTGTTGATTGACGGTTGAGAGGCGGGACCAAAAAGCCAGACCTCAACCCCCGCAAGCACAATTAGGTGAGTACAACTAGGTGAGTACACACACACACTTCCACTAACTCGCACCCAACCACTTGGGCTGCACGGTAGAGCGACGGCCTCGCTTCATGCAGGTCGGCGTTCAATCCCCGACCGTCCACAAGTGGCTGGGCACCATTCCTTCTCTCCCCGTCCCAATCCTTATCCTGGCCCCTTCCCAGTGCTATATAGTCGTAATGGCTTGGTGCTTTCTCCTCATAGTTACCTATGAAAAAGAAAAGGCTTCTCGCTTCCTCCTCATACTTCCGTTCTCCCCTCAACCATACCCACGTCTCTCCCAATCTTTCCTCCAATACAGAAGTAATACGATAACCTTAGTATCTAAATGGTCATGAATACGTCTTGTACTGGTGTCGAACCTTGTACACCTGTGGAGGCAGTCAGCAGGTCAGCAGGTCTCTTCTATATGGAGATTAATGAGGTCATTTACCTGTATAAACAGTTTTCCCAATGAAGATTTACCGCCTTGTATAACTCTTCAGTACAATAAAGAAGTGCTTAAATTTCCCCAAAGCAATACATTACGTTGACAGCAACACACACACACTAACGACATGTTGCCCAACACACAAGCAGGGATCAGAGGCGTGGGACCCGGGAGCTAGACCTGCCGTTAGTCACCTTTAGGTGACACACACGTTACAATAACTCCCAGAATGTTTGTTGTTGTGTCCATAATCAAACACTCTGGCAACTGTGACCCCTGCAACTGATCGCTGCCACAAACTTTACAACCACCAACACGCCCTCTCTCCCAGGGTGTACAAGTTCTGTAGAGAACAATGTTGTTCTGGTCTGGAACTATTTGTTCTCGTGAGACGTATGGGAGGGGGACGCCGCACCACCCGAAGTGGCACATGTGACTGGCTTGCACGAGTCTGGCTTGTATGGGTCTGGCTTGTATGGGTCTGGCTTGTATGGGTCTGGCTTGTATGGGTCTGGCATGTATGGGTCTGGCTTGCACGAGTCTGGCTTGTATGGGTCTGGCATGTATGGGTCTGGCTTGTATGGGTCTGGCTTGTATGGGTCTGGCTTGTATGGGTCTGGCATGTATGGGTCTGGCTTGCACGAGTCTGGCTTGTATGGGTCTGGCATGTATGGGTCTGGCTTGCACGAGTCTGGCTTGTATGGGTCTGGCATGTATGGGTCTGGCATGTATGGGTCTGGCTTGCACGAGTCTGGCTTGTATGGGTCTGGCTTGTATGGGTCTGGCATGTATGGGTCTGGCATGTATGGGTCTGGCATGTATGGGTCTGGCATGTATGGGTCTAGCTTGTATGGGTCTGGCTTGTATGGGTCTGGCTTGTATGGGTCTGGCTTGTATGGGTCTGGCATGTATGGGTCTGGCTTGTATGGGTCTGGCTTGTATGGGTCTGGCATGTATGGGTCTACCTTGTATGGGTCTGGCTTGTATGGGTCTGGCTTGTATGGGTCTACCTTGTATGGGTCTGGCTTGTATGGGTCTGGCTTGTATGGGTCTGGCATGTATGGGTCTGGCTTGTACGGGTCTGGCTTGTATGGGTCTGGCTTGCACGAGTCTGGCTTGTATGGGTCTGGCATGTATGGGTCTGGCTTGTATAGGTCTGGCTTGTACGGGTCTGGCTTGTATGGGTCTGGCTTGCACGAGTCTGGCTTGTATGGGTCTGGCTTGTATGGGTCTGGCTTGTATGGGTCTGGCTTGTATGGGTCTGGCATGTATGGGTCTGGCTTGTATGGGTCTGGCATGTATGGGTCTGGCTTGTATGGGTCTGGCTTGTATGGGTCTGGCTTGTATGGGTCTGGCTTGTATGGGTCTGGCATGTATGGGTCTGGCTTGTATGGGTCTGGCTTGTATGGGTCTGGCATGTATGGGTCTGGCTTGTATGGGTCTGGCATGTATGGGTCTGGCATGTATGGGTCTGGCATGTATGGGTCTGGCTTGTATGGGTCTGGCATGTATGGGTCTGGCTTGTATGGGTCTGGCATGTATGGGTTTGGCTTGTATGGGTCTGGCTTGCATGGGTCTGGCATGTATGGGTCTGGCATGTATGAGTCTGGCTTGTATGGGTCTGGCTTGTATAGGTCTGGCTTGTATGGGTCTGGTTTGTATGGGTCTGGCTTGTACGGGTCTGGCTTGTATGGGTCTGGCATGTATGGGTCTGGCTTGTATGGGTCTGGCATGTATGGGTCTGGCTTGTATGGGTCTAGCTTGTATGGGTATGGCTTGTATGGGTCTGGCTTGTATGGGTCTGGCTTGTATGGGTCTGGCATGTATGGGTCTGGCTTGTATGGGTCTGGCTTGTATGGGTCTGGCATGTATGGGTCTACCTTGTATGGGTCTGGCTTGTATGGGTCTGGCTTGTATGGGTCTACCTTGTATGGGTCTGGCTTGTATGGGTCTGGCTTGTATGGGTCTGGCATGTATGGGTCTGGCTTGTACGGGTCTGGCTTGTATGGGTCTGGCTTGCACGAGTCTGGCTTGTATGGGTCTGGCATGTATGGGTCTGGCTTGTATAGGTCTGGCTTGTACGGGTCTGGCTTGTATGGGTCTGGCTTGCACGAGTCTGGCTTGTATGGATCTGGCTTGTATGGGTCTGGCTTGTATGGGTCTGGCTTGTATGGGTCTGGCATGTATGGGTCTGGCTTGTATGGGTCTGGCATGTATGGGTCTGGCTTGTATGGGTCTGGCTTGTATGGGTCTGGCTTGTATGGGTCTGGCTTGTATGGGTCTGGCTTGTATGGGTCTGGCTTGTATGGGTCTGGCTTGTATGGGTCTGGCTTGTATGGGTCTGGCTTGTATGGGTCTGGCATGTATGGGTCTGGCATGTATGGGTCTGGCTTGTATGGGTCTGGCATGTACGGGTCTGGCTTGTACGGGTCTGGCTTGCACGAGTCTGGCTTGTATGGGTCTGGCTTGTATGGGTCTGGCTTGTATGGGTCTGGCTTGTATGGGTCTGGCTTGTATGGGTCTGGCATGCATGGGTCTGGCATGTATGGGTCTGGCATGTATGGGTCTGGCTTGTATGGGTCTGGCTTGTACGGGTCTACCTTGTATGGGTCTGGCATGTATGGGTCTGGCTTGTATGGGTCTGGCTTGTATGGGTCTGGCTTGTATGGGTCTGGCTTGTATGGGTCTGGCTTGTATGGGTCTGGCTTGTATGGGTCTGGCTTGTATGGGTCTGGCATGTATGGGTTTGGCTTGTGTGGGTCTGGCTTGTACGGGTCTGGCTTGTACGGGTCTGGCTTGTACGGGTCTGGCTTGTACGGGTCTGGCTTGTGTGGGTCTGGCTTGTACGAGTCTGGCTTGTACGAGTCTGGCTTGTACGAGTCTGGCTTGTACGAGTCTGGCTTGTACGAGTCTGGCTTGTACGAGTCTAACTTTCCACAAACGAATTCCTCTTCGACGTCTCTGGCTGAGTTATTTGAGTTAGATGTAGATCTGTTGAGGATTTTTCAGGTATGGAAAACAATTCATAATTGTTTGTTATGTGCCATAGTTATGTGTTCTCTTATTGTGCCATAGGCACAATCAGAGAACACTGTATAAACATCAGAGGTCCGCGGTTGTTCAACGTCCTCCCAGCAAGCATAAGAAATATTGCCGGAACAACCGTGGACATTTTCAAGAGGAAACTACATTTATTACTCCAAGGAGTGCCGGACCAACCGGGCTGTGGTGGGTATGTGGGCCTGCGGGCCGCTCCAAGCAACAGCCTGGTGGACCAAACTCTCACAAGTCAAGCCTGGCCTCGGGCCGGGCATGGGGAGTAGAAGAACTCCCAGAACCCCATCAACCAGGTATCAACCAGGTATCAATTCCCCGAACACTATGAAGCTAGTGAAAAAAAAAAGAAACTGAAAACTTGAAAAAAACTTAATACTTTTTGGGAAATTGGAAATCAAAACCGATCAGAAGCAAGGTCAAAATACTGGCAGAATAGTTTTTGTAATCAGAGAGAAGCAAAAATTTATTTAATCTTGTTTAGATTAGAAATTAGAAAGAAATTAGAAAATTAAATTAGATTAGAAATAAAATAAAAAAATTTACTTAATCTATTGTATTTCTGGTATAAATAACGATAGAAATATAAGAGTTTATCTGTGTTCCATAGATTTAGTTTCATAAATCATGGATGTTATATTTGCAAAGATTTGCTTGTTAATTTTCGATATTATATAAAAATTGAAGTAACATAATTTGCCATGTTATAGTTAAAATATTAGTGACAACAATTATTAAATCGTTAAATGGGAGCAATTTAGACGTTCTGTCATTCTTGGAGCAGTCAGAAAAATTGGAGAAAAACGTTACATTTTGTAATCCAATTATGATGAGTTATGACCTCATTTAGAAGGCATCAAGTTATAATTACTTTCAGGCCTCATAGGAGCCATCAACGACGGAGGGTCAACTAGACGATAATCTGTATTCAAATGAAGACTATATTCAGATACACAGGAGTTATGTATAACCATTGACAATTATTTTCAATTAATCAATTATTGTCAATTTATCAATTATTGTCAATTTATGTCAATTATTGTCAATTTATCACTTTATATAATTCTACTGTACTGACCTAAATAGATAAATGTATATGTTTATCTCTCAGCCTGTCTGAGGCTGGAGGCCAAGGGTTTGGGGCCAAATTCACCCAATATTTCGAGTAATTGCCTTTAGGGACGTTTCTAACATGGACAGGTCTGACGTGGGGTAGACACACCACCAAAGGAAAGTAAATAGTTGTAAACAATCACAAACGGAGAATTCTCGGGAGTAAAGAGGAGTAAAGAGGCTCCCATATAAATGAGAATACCCACCGAGAGAGAGAGAGAGAGAGAGAGAGAGAGAGAGAGAGAGAGAGAGAGAGAGAGAGAGAGAGAGAGAGAATAAGAATTCACGATTAAATTAATAGAGAAAACCTTCTCACCATCAACACCACACCCAAGACAAGCCCCCAGACACGGGCTCACCATAGCCCGTGCTACATGGACACTTCGTTCTGAGTAGCTAAATCTGAAACAACAACAACCTCAGACACTCCCAGGGCCACAATAAGAGTCTGGAGACCGGGCCAAGCTGGCCCTATACACGCAGGTCTTCTCTATAGCACCCGCCTGGACCCCCATAAGCTCTGCTACACTCAACATTGTCGAATCTTTGGGGTCATACCGTAAGGAAAAATGTGCAGAGAAGCAGACATTGTGGACGGGTTTATCCCTCTGTAGGACTTCTCTTATAGCGTTATTAGAGGAGAAAAACATGTTATGGGAATGGAGGAGCTTCTACCTTACAGCGACCACTTGGGCTGGACGGTAGAGCGACGGTCTAGCTTCATGCAGGTCGGCGTTCAATCCCCGACCGTCCACAAGGGGTTGGAGCACCATTCCTTCCCCCCCGTCCACATCCCAAATCCTTATCCTGACCCCCTTCCCAGTGCTTTATAGTCTAACGGCTTGATGCTATCCCCTGATAATTCCCTTCCCGTTCTACCTTACAGGGGAGGAAATAGGACACTGAGGGAAACCTTTTTCCCCTATTCGGAAACCCTATTTTTTCTTTTCGAAAATGTCATTAGACCGCACATTATATTAAGTGGCGCATACATTCACATATATCAAAAACTAAATTACAAATCGCGTTTCAATATTTTGGATGGGTTTCAAAGGCTGTATTGAGTACGAAAAGTGTTTACGGAAGAGAAACGATCGAAATTACACTGATTTTGAAGCAAAGTTTGTGAAACATCTTAACACATTTCATTAAAATGTATCTTTATATCAAGTACTGATTTAAAAGATACATATAAGAAGCATCTCTTGAATAAATGAATTAAAAGTCAAGCAGACAGTAAGAAAGTTTTAAGATCTTCGTTAACTTATATTATCCAAATTCCGTGTTAAATTGTGCCAAGAATTTGAGGAAAACACAGGGAAAATGGACAATTTCAAAAGGTCAGCTATTTATCCTGTTGCCGGAGTCAGGCAGCAATCACCTCACCTTATCCTTCGCCGCTCCCTACGAATAAGGGGAGGTTAGGTGAAGCGTAGATTAGGGTGTACTCTCACCTACAAATATCTACATTTTTCCCATTGGACTTTATGGGTTCACTATAGCCCGTGCTACTTAGAAATTTTTGTTCTGAGTAGTTGAATCTAAAGCAACAACAAACTTGTAAGTTCACCTCCACGTAGGTTCCCATTAGAATCGACTTGAGAATGGTCTAGGACGGACCGAAACGTCGTCGTCCCTTCACCTTCTAGTGTGTGGTCTGGTCAACTTCCCATTAGATATTCCACTGTAAACAGTTCATGCTCATCTAATCCGAAGTAGGCTCCTCTGAGGTTCTCTAAACTAACCAATCAGTGAAAGTGAACCACAGCTTAACTAACTCATCGTGGACTGATCATCAGATCACCTAACTCATCGAGGCCGATGTCAATTAGCACTGAAAGCGTATACCCAGCCAAATCTTTTGCGTATATTAAATACCATTCAATTTGCAAGCTTGTATTCTTCAAAACGAGAGGATTTTAATACCCTTTTTTCTCTCTGGCCTTTTATTTTGTTTCGCATCAGCTTTTAAAACATCATCCAAGTAGAACACACATACGAGAGTAAACGAGTTGTGTAAACCAGGAACAATCATTCAATCCACTCTTGTGTTTCGTGTTTGTCAACAAATTACTCCATTAAACATTGCAGTTAAACCATTGTCGTTCGTAGGATTGAAGTATACAAGGTCTTCCTCAGGCTGTAATTACCTGTAAAATATTTACATCAAATGCAAATACTTACAATGAACATTGTTAACGTTCGTGAAGAGAGGGGTTGTAGCCATTCATTTATACATATATGTATTACACACATCAGCAGTGAGATATCAAACTTTGAGATATCATGGCCTTTGAGACATCAAGTTGGACAGATATTGGCAGAAAACTGAGGCATATGAACGCATATTGGAAGTTGATGATGGAAAGAGAGACTCTCGAACCAAATGGAAAAATGAGATCAAGAAGAAAAGGCTAAGAAATAAATGACGTGCAAAAAATATTTTCTGAATCTCTTTTTGAGATCACGGAAGAAAGTTAGTTTAAGACAGACAGACAGACACAGAGGGAGAGGGAAGTAGCAGTTGACCTGAATGATGACTGAACGAGGCAAGAAAGTCAGCAGGAGATGGTGTAAGATTTTTCAAGATTACATCACACACAAAAAAATAACCAAGACATTACTTAAATATTACACTAGGAAAACCTGCATGGATTATCGTACTTTAATCTCTATTACATCACTATCAATCGACTTGATAATGATCCAAGACGGACTGAAACGTCGTCGTCTCCTCATCTTCGAGAGAGTGGTTTGGTCATCACTTCTTTGTCAATATTGCATCGTTCTTATAGTTATCAATGTTTTTTATGATAATAATTATCATTATAATCGTTATTAGTTTATCCCGATAGTTACTTTGTTGCAAGTTATGACTACACTTTGTATATGGAGTTACTGCAATACGGGTATAAATATAATTTATTTGATATCATCTTGTGTTATTAGATATTTAGTGTATATATATATATATATATATATATATATATATATATATATATATATATATATATATATATATATATATATATATATATATATATATAAAAGTTTGTGAGGGTACCACCTGTGGTGCCGATGTGGGGACCCATAGCCTCGGAGAAGAAAATAAAAAGTATTCAGAGGAGACCTTGTGGTTTCTCACTGAACACTAATATTATCTTCTCCTACCACCCCCATTCTTTTGTATGTACACATATATATTTACTTTATTTGAACTTTGTTACAAAAAAGGAGTTACATATGGGTTACAAAGATGGTTATCATAGGTTGTCGAGTTCCTCCAGCTCCTCAGATGGCGGGCAGGAACCCTGGATGCAGTGCGCATTTCCCCTCTGTATCGCCACACTGAGGCGCTGGGAAAGAAAGCTTGCAGCTCCTGGGTCCCTTGTTGTTTCAATGAGCCTAGAACCCAGTTCCTTCAAAAAACTGGTAGCACTTTTACCCCAGGCGCCGAGTGTCTCAGAAGCAATGGGGACAAAATTGTAGTGGTGATCCAGTTCTCTATACTTACGGGATTTGGCTGCTTCCCTGTGGGTGGCAGCGCCACCTGTTTGTGCTACACTGAGGTTAATGTAGGTGTTAGCCAGGGTTGATACGCACGTGTAGTCCCATACCAACTGCTTGCCATTCTTCCAGGGGTTCACTGTGATACCATCCGGGCGACCAATAAGAGCATCAGAGTTACGGGGCGTTAGGTAACGGGGCTCTCTTTCAGCTGGGCATCCAGCTGTGGTGAGGCTCCTCTTGATGATGTCGTTAACTTCACTGTGCCTCGAGTGCCATCCCCCTGTGCTTTGGCAGAGTAGGCGATGGTGGCCGTACCTGTCAGCCACCACTTTGCCGCAAATACACTTATATCTGGTGTGGATTGGGGCAGCAAGGCGGAGGGCCACAGCAATTTGGAGGGCGTGTGGTGTGAGACGCGTGCCAGTTGCCGACATTGGGGTTGCTAACAGGAAATCCCCTGCATGTGGTGCTGCTACTGCTGTGAGGCGAGCAATGTCATGTTGTGTTGTTGCAGCACCCAGGCACTCTGCAGCAACTTGGTCTACAATGGGGCCATCCCAGCTGGATTGCTTGTGGGGTTTTGGGGATGGTGGTTGAGGTGATGGGCCTGCACGAGAGGCCCACTCTGTGGCACAGCGTGTAAAATTGGGATCATGTACACCTGCCAGCTGATGTAAGTGGGCAGGTAGAATTTCCTTCACAAGGTCGTCGGATGCTGATAAGGAGGACAGGAAGGCTGGAACAGCGATTTGAGTTACTGTTCGACCTCATAGGCCCCCAAGTCTTACGGGAAGAGAGGCTTGTTTCCACTGTAGGTCATCGAGAGAGAGGTTAAGGGTTTTTTCTAGCATTGATTTCAGTAACCGGTCATACTCACTTAGTTTTTGGCTGCTGTAAGATGGTGAACACCTCAGAAAGTAGGTTAACCTGGGGAGGGACAGACATCTGGTGATGAGGTAGAGTGCATCATGAGCATCAATATCCTCAATCCTCCCATCCATCTTCTTAAGGTCGGCGATTTTCTTATCAAGGACCTCATCGATGGCTTTCAACCCCAGGGGAGCTCCTAGGAGTGTGCTGTCTTCAGGTTTAGTTTTTATGGATATTTGGCAGAAGACCCTCTATTCTCTCTACGATGCCCTGGTTGGAACATATTATTTCACATTTAGAAGGGTTTAGGGTGAGGCCTAAAACTGCACCTTGCTCCTGGATTTTCCTGATGTCCTCCAGGAGGGAGTCTTGGGAACCAGCTAGGGTACCATCATCCAAGAACCAGATGTTAAGCTCGCTGGACAGGACCTCTGTGACTTGTTTGATGACTAAGCAGAAAAGGAGAGGAGCAAGGGGGTCACCCTGTTGGACGCCTTCTCGCGAGTCAATTTCATGTTCGCCAAAAAGTAGCTTAAGATCCATACTGTAGCATGAATGTACAAAAGGGCAGAGGGAAGGGAAATGACTATGAACCGCACGGAGTACAGCATCCCTCCGCACCAAATTGAAGGCATTTTTGAAATCTAGCTTGATAAGGGCCTTTTCGTCTGTGATGTTGGCGATGAAGGCTCGAGCTGCATGGGCTGCCGCCTCACACCCTTGTGGAATGCCAAACGCAAGCTGTTTTGGCTTCAGCATGTTGGCTGCTGCATCACTAACTGTTCTTGCAGCTGCTTTTGCGACAAGACGCCGGAGAGAATTGCCCACAGCTATTGGCCTGATCCCTCCATCCTTTTTCTTTAGAGCACAAAGAGATGCTCCAAAAAAGATAGGTCTTATGGACGCTGGTATGTTGCCAGCTAGACATGTGTTGGTGAATCTGGTTAGTTCCACCAAGAGGTTCTTTGCAATGTCACCCAGTGCAGGGTTGAGCATTTGCTTGAGGTGGTTGGGTTTTAGTCCTGTGAACCCACCTGCTGATCCTGTAGGGAAGGACATGGCTGCTTTATGGACCGTAGATTCAGCCACCCAGAGAGGTTCTGCTCCGGTAGCCCCCACTTGTACAATGTCGTCCTCACGCGGAGCCCTGGGTGGGTGTTTCTCCCTTAGGGCTTGAGCTGTTGCGGCATCTCTGTCGGCAATTGAGTCCTCACTGGTGATGACTCGTATTGCGCCAATAGTGTTTCCTTCCTCTATTTTCTTGGTGACTGATGTTCTGATTTTTGATGTCTCGGATATGCCACTGTTGCTCTTCCTTCCGTGGGTGTTTCTCGCGCGAGTGGGAAGGTGCACCTGGTTTTCCTCCCTGGGAAAATAATTTATAGCTTTGATGACTGAGGCAGCTAAGGTTTTGTCTCTCCTTGCAGGGGTGGCTAGACATATGTTGCCAAACTTTAGGAGGTTGTGCCATGCTTGGGTCGTTCCAGGAGAGTCGTTGACCTTTCTCAGGAGGGCAGATAATTTGGCTGCTGCATGGGGGCGGGCTGCTTTAGGGATGTGTTGCAAGGTTCTGGCCGATGTTGCTATGATAGCTTCTAATAAATTTTCTGTGGGAATGAAGGTCTGGGAGGTGTTTTGCCTTACGGACGGTGTGGGCTGTTGATTGGTGTTCTCCCTGGGAGGGCGCCCAGAACCCAAACACCTGATTCCGTTGTTGGAATGAAAGCGCACATTATCGTCCCTCAACCGGTTATAGCATACCCTGCCACACGTCTGACATCTACCGTGTCTATCCCTGCTTGATGGCTCATCTTGGCTTGGAGAAGCCTGGCTATCTGTTGAGAGCTGCGACATGGGCGGGCGCTGGGCGGGCGCTGGGCGGGAAGGTGGACGGCGGGTGGAGACTGGAGGGTGGGCGGCGGTTGGAGGCTGGGGGGATGATCAGCTGGGCGTGGCACTTACAATAATAATAATAATAATAATTTTTATTTAGGTAAAGGTACATACATAAAGAGATTTTACAATGTTTGTTGGCTTTATAGATAGAGCTAGTACATACAATGCCTAAAGCCACTATTACGCAAAGCGTTTCGGGCAGCTCAGATGAGTGGTAATACATGTACCACCTCTATACAAAGTGTGGGTATACACCCACTACACAATATGTGGGTATACACCCACTACACAATATGTGGGTATACATTGGGTGGGTGGGTGGCGTAGACACACATGGGAGCCTCCCGGCTTCTATGGGCGGGTGGCAAGGTGGCCTCGTGGGTGGGGAGGCGACGTGGTGGGGTGGGTAGGAGAGGGAGAGCAGGTACTTCCCGGCCTGGGCGCTGGGTGGGGGCGGGGGTCAGGGCGACACTAACACTGGTATAATTCCCCCGTATATCACTGCACAATAATGAATGAATCACACACTTGTAACCTGACTCACTGCACGTGTGATGTACTCACAATATGATAGATATGTTGCGTCAATTATCGCTGACAACGTAACTTGTTCAACAAAACTTTCAAAAAAGAAAAACACAAAACACTATTTGGCACACGCGTAACCCCCACCTCTCTCTCCTGACCACACAACACCCCTCACTCACCCCCCACCTCCCTATATATATTGTGACGGTAACGCGTTGGTGTTCGGCTGTTCAAAGCTAGGGGTATGGCCTCGTCACATAGTATTAAAAAAAAAATAGAAAATCTGGAACCTCGTCTGTGGTAAGGTAAGGAGAAGACACACAAAACACAAGTAAACTTTAACAATGAAATTTTAATTACGTTAAATAAACAAAACATGAATAAAATGGACAAACAAATTCGTATAATAAAATCAATCAATCAAAATAATAAGAATAATTAAATGACACAATGAAAAGTTACGTTAAGACAAGTGAGCAAAATAACAAGAAGTGCAATATACAAAAATGAGAGGTGCTGGAATATTGGCTTTAAGCTATCACCTCTCTCAGTATACGTACGCCAAAGCTTACGTCTAGCAGGGAGAAGTGTTAACTGTGTGAAAGCACGGAATATTCTGAGGACTGAGGTCGTGGCGGCCCCAGACATCAAGTAGTATGGGGGGGGGTGAGTGCAGTTGCAGCCAGACCGGCGACCAATCAGCGAGGAGCCGGCAGTAAGACAGGTAGTTTGGCGGTTTGAGTCTGAGCAGGTGTCCCTGGCTGCATACGTTTTGCGCTCTGGCAAACCTTGGAGATGTTGTTGTCTTGTTGGACATTTCTTCCATAGTAGTTTTATATATTTGTTGCGACGTATTTGTGGAGGGAAGAGCAGGCTCAATCTCTTGAAGGAGATTATCGTCACAACTCTCCCCCGAAGCCTGCGGTTCTGGAAGAAGTACGTCGTTATGTGGTGGAGTAATGGATGGAGTCGCTTCTACTTCATAAACTCTGGAGAGCTCATGGGCTAAGATGTTGTCGGAATCTTGGTATAGCGTGTCTCCAGGTTGAATTTCTGCAGTTATCAAGCCCATAGTAGAAGACGTTGAGATGAGAAGTGGGCGTGCTGCAGGAGGTGTAGGGTGGTGTGGTCCGTGTTGATGGTGGACCGAGCACTTTTCAGGTGTGGAGTGAAGTGCTGGAGCTTCAGGATGAGGAAGAGTAGCTCCTTGCCAATTGTTCCGTAGTTCCTTGTAGCAGTAGTCGCTGACAGGTGTATTCTCCTCGCCTCGTTGCTGCATCACGACACCACCAACGTCGGTACCACTGGCGTCGACATGGAGGATGAAGGGCTTATCTGACGAGGTGAGAGTGGAATTAGAATATGGCAAAGGAGCACGATTATTATCCTGAAAGTATTTGGGAAGATCATTAAGGATTTCGGAATTAGAAAGCGCTGACTCCTTGTCAGTGCTTTCGGGAGGAGAAGCTGGGAAGGTCTCACTGTGGATGTAGGGTTCTGTGAAGGTGGAATAGTTAATTAGGACAGTGGGAGGAGTACCATTATATTGCTTCAGGAGGTTGACGTGGCACAGCTGGGTCTTCCGCCGCCTATCTGGAGTCTCTATTACGTAGTTGTTGTTATTCCTGCACTCTTTGACGCGGTAGGGTCCTGAAAACCTGTTTTGTAAAGGTGAACCTGGGATAGGGAAGTATGCAAGGACGAAGTCTCCCGGCTTGAATTTTCTTACTTTGCTGGTCTGGTCGTAATGAGTCTTCATTCTCTCCTGGGCTTTCAATAGATTATCATGGGCAAAACGGTGGACTCTCTCTAGAATGTGTTGAAGGTTTTGAAGAAACTGGGGCACATTCTGATGCTCACTGAAGGTGGCATCTCGGAGAGAGTCTTTGAAAGCCTTAAGGGGAGTACGGCACTTACGGCCGTAGAGCATCTCATAAGGAGATACTCCTAGGGACTCATTGGGGAGACTTCTGTAAATACACATTATAAGGTCGATCTGCTTATCCCAATCCTTAGAGGTTTCACTACAAAACTTTTTCAAGAGTGCTTTGATAGTCTGATGACTACGTTCAAGAGAACCCTGTGAAGCAGGATGATAGGGGCTGGACAATACCTGTTTGATGTTGAACTCCTCCAGTGTCCTTTTGAAGAGATCACTGGTGAAGTTGGTACCACAGTCGCTCTGAATCTCCCTGGGAAATCCGTATTGAGTGAAGATCTTCAATAGATGTTTTATAACCGTAGCAGCCGTGATGTTCTTCACTGGAACTGCTATGGGAAATCTGGTGGTAGGACACAGGATGGTTAGGATGTAGGCGTTACCCGAACTGGTCCGAGGTAAAGGACCAACACAGTCTATTATGAGTCTGTGGAAAGGTTCCGCAGGCACCTGTATGGGAATCAGTGGCGCTCTGGGAATGGAGATGTTCGGTTTGCCTGCCATCTGACATGTATGACACTGTTTTACGTACTGTTTGACGTCATTTACCATACCTGGCCAGTAGTAGTCTTGACGAATTCCATGGTAAGTCTTGTTGAAGCCGTAGTGGGAGAGCGCTCCGTGGGCCAGGTGTAGAATAGTGGGCCGCAGGCTGGTAGGAATCACAAGTTGGTCGATGTTGGCCCAATCGTCCTCCTCCTTCAGTTTACTGGGTCTATATCTGCGGTAGAGCAAGTCGTTCTCTAGGAAGAACCCAGGAATACTGTCGGGTTGAGTCTCAGCCTGGAAAAACAATGGTGTTAAAGTAAGATCTTCCCTCTGCAACTTACGGAACTCCAACTTGGTCAGATGCGGGGGTAGTTTCTGAGGGTCTTGAGGGAAAGCGGTAGCAGTAGAGTCAGCTGGCTGTGGACGTGCGGCTTGTGCACGGGTGGTCACGAGAACCGGAGGAGAAACTTCATCACTCTCTTGAACCTCTGCTGGAACATATTCTAGAATAGGGTTACTTGGCACAGAGTTACACACCTGGGGTTTGTCCATGACGATCAGGTTGGTCGGTTGCAGGTCTTCTGCCAAGTCGTTGCCTAGGAGAAGTTGCACTCCAGGCATGGGAAAAGGTTTTTCCCTGACGGCGACTTGGACTTCTCCGTTCACGTAGGGACAATCCAGGTGGACTCTGGCGAGAGGGTATGGAGTGGTAGCAGTGAGGTCAGTGATGAAGACAGTTTCTCCGGTGCAGGTGATGTTGGGCACAGCCGACTTCAAGATGATCGATTGTAGAGCCGCTGTGTCCCTCAAGATCTTCAATTTGAAACGTCCCTCCGGATTTGAACCGTTGGCAGAGACAGTTCCAGTATACAGGTGGTTACTGAAAAGAGAAAGATCATTAACATTAACACCAACATTCATCACAGGCTTACCGGACTTAGGAGGAGTTGGTTTGGGTTTTTGTTGGTCAGTGGTTCCCTTGTATTGAGACTTACCACACTTGTCTATGGTATGTCCATAGAGTCTACAATACTTGCAGCACAGTTGCGAACCAGCTTGATCGGGGCTCACTTTCTCGTAACTGTACCACGACTTCTTACTGGAGGATGGTTCGGGTGTCAGCCGGTGGATGAGGCTGTAAGTGTCAGCCGACTTAGCACACTTCAGGTAGTCGGTTTCTTCTTTATCTGCAAAGTAGAGGCAGACAGGAGGCGGCACACGTCTCAAGAATTCTTCAACAAGCATCAGGTTGACGAGTTCTGTAAAAATAGAGACATGTGCTGCTTCCAGCCATTTCATGAAATACCTCCGTTTCGTGTTAGCAAACTCAAGGAAGGTAGTGGTACTTGCCTTCAGGTGGTCACGGAATTTCCTTCTATAACTTTCAGTAGAGAGGAGGTAGGCGTCCAACACTGCTTGTTTCAGAGTGTGGTAGTCATTCTCAGACGCCAAAGTACTGAGTGTGACTGCAGCTCTACCTGTAAGATGGACTCTAAGAAGTGTGGCCCATTGGTCGACAGGCCAACTGAGTTGATTAGCAAGGGTTTCAAAGGTGGTAAAGAACACATCAACTTCTGCTTCTACAAAGGATGGCATTAACTTACTTGCATGTGATATATTAAAACTGACGGGAAGATTGGCAGTAGCATGTTGGCGTTGAGTGAAGTGCGAAGTTTCCAAGGCGATTTCGCGTAGACGACACTCAAGAGCCAGAGTCGCTTGTTGCTTGTCATGTTCGCGTTGCATCTCCAACTCGCGTTGTTTGGTTTCAAGCTGTACTCGTTCACGTTCACGGAGTAATGCGACCTCACGTTCGTGTTCTTCTCTCCTCAAAGCAGCTTCGCGTTCTCTGAGGGTGATTTCTCGTTCTTGTTCTTCCCTCCTCAAAGTAGTTTCACGTTCTC
Source organism: Procambarus clarkii (assembly GCF_040958095.1). NCBI lineage: Eukaryota > Metazoa > Arthropoda > Malacostraca > Decapoda > Cambaridae > Procambarus > Procambarus clarkii. The sequence continues at coordinate 15,462,099 of NC_091163.1, forward strand.
TGAGGGTGATTTCTCGTTCTTGTTCTTCCCTTCGTATGGCAGCTGCTTCTCTTTGCTGCTCACGTTCAATCTTGGCCAGCTCTAGTTTAAGTTTCATCGTTGCCAAGTCAGTTTTATCTGCAATATAGTAAGTTTCATGAGTTTCAGAGTCTATCTTACCTTGCTCTAAATAGTAATCCAGCAACAGGTTGTATAGGTCATTTTTGTTGGCTTGGTAGGGAACTTCTAGTTGATACTCATGTGCAAGAGTTTGTAATTCAGTCCTCTTGGCACGACTTAAAGTCCCTATTTCACCTGCTGGATTTGCACGGAAAGCTTGGAGACGAAACATTGTGAAATTAGCAAATAAATGTAACACGAATATTCAATAGTGAATGTCAGAAACAGGACAACGTGGCAACTGGTACCTATCCTGTGAGATCTTTAACAATTAAAGTTAAGTAAAAGATGTTAAATGATTAATTTAAATCAAGGGGGCAGGAAATCTTGTACCCGGTACTCATGTAAGAGGATAAGGGCAAGAAAATCCTACTAACAAATGAAACAGAGTTTCGAAAACAAATGAAACAGTTAATTGCCTCAAAAGTAAAATTGGTAGTCCAAGGATGTAGGCATACCTTGCCAAGTCTCTATAGGACATAAAGCAAGTTTTTCCTACTGAATTTAATATGATACTTACAGAATTAGCGAACTTTTGTGCTCTGAAAAAGTAAGCTAATTCCCTACCGTTGTATGTATCATCATCTCTGACTGACGTGTAGGGGTGCGAGGTGTCAACTGGTGACGAGAACTGCTGCTGAGGTCCCAATTCAGCAAATAAAGTTCGAGCTAGAGGAACTATGGCCCTCTTTGTCCTCCTACAGTCAGATTGCAGAAGATTGGGTACTCTTGACCCGGGGCAGACCACAGTACCAGGGTACCAATATGATGATCTCTCAAAAATAAGAAATATCCAAGGGACAAAGATGGTAAACACGAGTAATAACACGGAGGGAGAGATGACCAATTAAGAGTATGACTGAGGCCTACAGTCACCACGTAATCCAAAGTTGTCTCACCTTCACTATATGTTACTCTCGTAATGCACAATACACCGCACCTTATAAAAAATGAAATTGAATATGAAAAATAGTAAAAGCTACGTTAACAAAGTTAAATACGCTTACCATTAATTACCACGTGGCACCAGTACCTGAGTGAAGCTCCTAGGACAGGCCCCCATATAATATGTGACGGTAACGCGTTGGTGTTCGGCTGTTCAAAGCTAGGGGTATGGCCTCGTCACATAGTATTAAAAAAAAATAGAAAATCTGGAACTTCGTCTGTGGTAAGGTAAGGAGAAGACACACAAAACACAAGTAAACTTTAACAATGAAATTTTAATTACGTTAAATAAACAAAACATGAATAAAATGGACAAACAAATTCGTATAATAAAATCAATCAATCAAAATAATAAGAATAATTAAATGACACAATGAAAAGTTACGTTAAGACAAGTGAGCAAAATAACAAGAAGTGCAATATACAAAAATGAGAGGTGCTGGAATATTGGCTTTAAGCTATCACCTCTCTCAGTACACGTACGCCAAAGCTTACGTCTAGCAGGGAGAAGTGTTAACTGTGTGAAAGCACGGAATATTCTGAGGACTGAGGTCGTGGCGGCCCCAGACATCAAGTAGTATGGGGGGGGGGTGAGTGCAGTTGCAGCCAGACCGGCGACCAATCAGCGAGGAGCCGGCAGTAAGACAGGTAGTTTGGCGGTTTGAGTCTGAGCAGGTGTCCCTGGCTGCATACGTTTTGCGCTCTGGCAAACCTTGGAGATGTTGTTGTCGTTGTTGGACATTTCTTCCATAGTAGTTTTATATATTTGTTGCGATGTATTTGTGGAGGGAAGAGCAGGCTCAATCTCTTGAAGGAGATTATCGTCACAATATATATATATATATATATACAACTTTAGAACACTTTCCCTCCAGGAGACTCGAACCCTAGCCAGCACAGAAGCCTTCCAGCAACTGGCATAACAGGTACGCCTTAACCCGCTCCACCACCAGCTCAGACCCTTAAAAGAGATGGTAATTTCGGAGTATTTAAATACCCCAAAGATCAACACCTCCCAAGAGCACCAGAGCAAGTGAGGGGTCATTTATACGTTAATTTCATCAAGTCCCTGTTAATATGGGAAGACACAGTGTCTCTGCTTAAGGCACAACTCTCCTAGACACGAGAGTGAAGTATACAACTTTAGAACACTTTCCCTCCAGGAGACTCGAACCCTAGCCAGCACAGAAGCCTTCCAGCAACTGGCATAACAGGTACGCCTTAACCCGCTCCACCACCAGCTCAGACCCTTAAAAGAGATGGTAATTTCGGAGTATTTAAATACCCCAAAGATCAACACCTCCCAAGAGCACCAGAGCAAGTGAGGGGTCATTTATACGTTAATTTCATCAAGTCCCTGTTAATATGGGAAGACACAGTGTCTCTGCTTAAGGCACAACTCTCCTAGACACGAGAGTGAAGTATACAACTTTACAACTTGAGAGTGAAGTATACAACTTCTGTGCTGGCTAGGGTTCGAGTCTCCTGGAGGGAAAGTGTTCTAAAGTAAAAAAAAAACCAGTATATACTTCACGAGAGTGAAGTATATACTGGGTTTTATGGAGCTTACAGTCCCCAAGTAGACATTTGAAGGCATAGACGACATTAGTCTCTTTTAAAGCGTTCTGTTTTGTGTCTGGAGAGTTTCTCATGAGTAGGCTGGCCGTTTTTCTGGTTTTATAGTAAATCGTCAGTTGTATCCTCTGATTTTTGTCTGTAGGGATAACGTTTCTATTAACAATATCTTTCAGGACCCTTTCCTCCGTTTTATGAGCTGTGGAAAAGAAGTTCCTGTAAAATAGTCTAATAGGGGGTACAGGTATTGTGTTAGTTGTCTCTTCAGAGGTTGCATGGCGTTTCACTTTCCTTCTTATGATGTCTTCCACGAAACCATTGGAGAAGCCGTTGTTGACTAGGACCTGCCTTACCCTACAGAGTTCTTCGTCGACTTGCTTCCATTCTGAGCTGGGAGTTAATGTGGCATGATATGTCTTATACCGTCCACAAGTGGTTGGGTACCATTCCTTCCCACCGTCCCATCCCAAATCCTTATCCCTGACCCCTTCCCAGGGCTATATAGTCGTAATGACTTGGCGCTTTCCCTGATAGTTCCCTCTCTCTCTCTCTCTCTCTCTCTCTCTCTCTCTCTCTCTCTCTCTCTCTCTCTCTCTCTCTCTCTCTCTCTCTCTCTCAATGAGATAATCACTCAAAGCGACTATTGTTGTTGGTCAACAAGCCCTGATCAGGAGAGTAATGACCAGGGGAACTAGCTAAGTGGTTAATGGCCTTTGTGCACCATGTGCACCTTTAATGTGCACCTTTGTGCACCTTTAATGGCACCATGAGTGCCAGGCCTTTGGCCTGGCACTCATGGTGCAATAACGTCTTTACCGCGCGCCTTGAGTGCCAGCCTCTTGTTAGAGGGTCTTTCACTACACTTAACCACCTTCAATGTTTTTTCCCCTTAACCAGGCTTAGAAAGTCTGGTCACGTGTGTGTCTGTTAATGGAGTTCTGTTGTTTGCTTTAGTTAGCAGGCTGGAGCTCTGTTGTTTGCTTTAGTTAGCGGGCTGGAGATCTGTTGTTTGCTTTAGTTAGCAGGCTGGAGCACTGTTGTTTGCTCTAGTTAACAGCCTAGAGCACTGTTGTTTGCTTTAGTTAGCAAGTTGGAGCACTGTTGTTTGCTTTAGTTAGCAGGCTGGAGCACTGTTGTTTGCTTTAGTTAGCAGGCTGGAGCACTGCTGTTTGCTTTAGTTAACAGCCTGGAACACAGTTGTTTGCTTCAGCCTGCTAACTGAAGCAATGTTGTTTGCTTCAGTTAGCAGTCACGGCTCTTCTCAAGCACAGCCTGAGGATGGTGGGGCAGGCCTGACTTGTGAGAGCTTGGTCAAACAGGCTGTTGCTTGGAGCGGAGCGGGTTTTCTTTATTCTTATAGTCTTATGCTTTAATAGTAGACTAAAGTAAACTCAAACGAAAAAAATCCACAAATATAAAACTAAGCCGCAGATATCTTTACTGCTCCAAAGGATATTAAACCCGTAATTCACTCTCCTGGCCAGTCACAGGTTAATGAAGAACAATAGTCAGTGTCAGGGAAAATATTATTCTTTTTTAAAACAAGTTGTGATGACTGTGTTAATTTATGTACCAAGCCTTACATTTAATGACTTAACTTGGGGAGGTGGGCTAATTACATGCAGATATAATGAAGGAATAAATATGTCAAGTTGTCATGTTAAATTATGCAAGGCTTAACCTTCTCACCAAGGCACTTGCAAATGATTAGTTTGTCTGGCACTCCAAACCCACTCTCGATTATGTAATGAGAGTGGATAATTGGGTAGCATCTGTATATCTATCTATATATATATATATATATATATATATATATATATATATATATATATATATATATATATATATATATATATATATATATTATAATTTGCTTGTGCAGTGCTCGTTCATTGCTTGTATAGTGCTCACAAGAGTGTTCACACAAGTGGAGTTAAGGACACTGCATGGAAGGGTTATTGGTCCAAGCAACACTACTTCATTCTTCTTACTTAAACATTTGGTTGCTAAAGCTATCTTATATACAATGCTACTGTCTTTGAAAATGTTGACACGTTTAACAAAACACATATCTGAGCGTCAGGCCATAATATAACTGCAAAATGAGCTTTGGAAAGTACATTTTTTAAACTTCCTTTTTAAGTGGACACAAAAAACTGGAAAAGATTCTCTCTAGAACCATTGATCTAAAGCTTTCTAGCACGAATGTTCTATATATTTACGTTCTTCCCATGAAAAAGAAGTGAAACATTAACTCCAAAGTTCCTTTCATAGTTTTATTATGCCTTGACGCTCACAGACGCATTTTAATTGATCTTGTCAACAATTTTCACGGCAGAGTAGATATGTATGCAATTTGGCTGGAGCCACCGTAATTTATAAGCATGAGTGAGGTTTAGCAGGATGTTGCAAGGGACTATAAAGGCTTTCTAAGTTAACTTACTTCCTATGTTCTTACGATAACTGGGGCCGTTTGCTGGATGCTCTTTCGTGATCCTGAAGATGATGAAATGTATCTCTTTGTTAGCCATCAGTTGATGGTTGACAGAGGTTGTTTAGGGTGTTGTGCTTCATCACTGTCTAATCTTCTACTGTCATTGTATCTCTCGCGTATATCTGTGTGGCCAACTGACAGTTATATTCTAACCATCTTCAAAAAACAAAATAGAATGTCGAGCATACTGTCCCAGCCATCATACCATTAGAAGTTAACGCTATCGATGTTGATACAGAGTTAATTACGTCGAGTCCTGGGTCTGGACTCGGGCCTGTCTGGGCCTGGACACGGGCCTGTCTGGGCGTGGACTCGGGCAGGGCCTCGCTAGGCCTGGCCACGGCCGGTCTGGGCTTGGACACGGGCCTGTCTGGGCCTGGCCTTGGGCAGGGCTTGGCTATAACTGGACACGGGCCGGGCCTCGCTAGGCCTGGACTCCGGCCTGGCTGGGCCTGGACTCGGGCAGGGCCTGGCTATAACTGGACACGGGCTGGGTCTCACTAGGCCTGGGCTCGGACCTGTCTAGGCCTGGACTCAGGCAGGGCCTGGCTATAACTGGACACAGGCCGGGACTCACTAGGCCTGCACTCCGGCCTGGCTTGTCCTGGACTCGGGCCTGTCTAGGCCTGGACTCGGGGAGGGCCTGGCTATAACTGGACACGGGCCGGGCCTCGATAGGTCTGGACTCCGACTTGGCTGGGCCTGGACTCGTTCCTGTTTTGGCCTAGACTCGGGCAGGGTCAGTCAGTACCTGAACACAGGCCGGGTCTCGCTAGGCCTGGACTCGGGCATGACTGGGCCTGGACTCGGGCCTGTCTGAGCCTGGACTCGGGCAGGGCCTCCCTATACTTAAACACGGGCCGGGTCTCGCTAGGCCTGGACTCCGGCCTGGCTGGGCCTGGACTCGTGCTTGTCTGGGCCTGGACTCGGGCAGTGCTTGGCTGGGCCTGGACCCGTCGGGCCTGTCTGGACCTGGACTCGGGAAGGGCCTAACTATAGCTGGACACGGGCTGGGTCTCATTAGGCCTGGACTCGGGCCTATCTGGGCCTGGACTCGGGCAGTGACTGGCTATAACTGGACACGGGCCAGGTCTCGCTAGGCCTGGACTCCGGCCTCGCTTGGCCTTTACTCGGGCCTGTCTGGGTGTAGACTCGGGCAGGTCCTGGCTACATCTGGACACGGGCCGGGCCTTGATATTCCTGGACTCGGGCAGAACCTGGCTATACCTGAACACGGGTCGGGACTCGCTAGGCCAGTATTCGGGACGACTTACTGGGCCTGGACTTGGGCCTATCTGGGCCTGGACTCAGGCAGGGCCTGGCTATAGCTGGACACGAGCTGGGTCTCACTAGGCCTGGACTCGGGCCTGTCTGGGCCTGGACTCAGGCCTGTCTGGGCCTGGACTCGGGCAGGGCCTGGCTACATCTGCACGTGGGCCGGGTCTCGATGGGCCTGGACTCGGGCTTCTCTGGGCCAAGACTCGGGCTTCTCTGGGCCAAGACTCGGGCTTCTCTGGGCCAAGACTCGGGCAGGGCCTGGCCATAGCTGGACACGGGCCGGGACTCGCTAGGCCTGGACTCGGGCCTGTCTGGGCCTGGACTCGGGCCAGTCTGGGCCTGGACTCGGGCAGGGCCTGGCTACATCTGCACACGGGCTGGGCCTCGATAGGCCTTGACTCGGGCCTGGCTGGGCCTGGACTCGGGAAGGGCCTGGCTATACCTGAATACGGGCCGGGACTCGCTAGGCCTGGATTCCGGCCTGGCTAGCCTGGACTCGGGCAGGGCCTGTCTATTGATGGACACGGGCTGGGTCTCGCTAGGCCTGGACTCCGGCCTGCATGGGCCTGGACTCTAGCCTGTTTGGACCTGGACTCGGGCAGGGTCTCACTAGGCCTGGACTCGGGCTTGTCTGGGCCTGGCCTGGCTACATCTGGATATGGGCTTGTCTGGGCCTGGACTCGGGCATGGACTGGCTACATCTGGACACGGGCCGGGTCTTTCTAGGCCTGGACTCGGACCTGTCTGGGCCTGGACTCGGGCAGGGCCTGGCTATACCTGAACAGGGGCCGGGTCTCACTAGGCCTGGACTCCGGTCTGGCAGGGCCTGGATTCGGGCCTGTCTGGGCCTAGACTCGGGCAGGGCCTGGAAATAGATGGACACGGGTTGAGTCTCACTAGGCCTGGACTCTTGCCTGTGTGGGTCTGGACTCGGGCAGGGCCTGGGTATAACTGGACACAGGCTGGGACTCGCAATTCCTGGACTTGGGCAGGGCCTGGGACTCGCTAGGCCTGGACTCGGGCAGGGCCTGGCTACATCTGGACACGGGCCGGATCTGGCTTGGCCTGGACTCGGGCCTGGCTGGGCCTGGACTCGGGCAGGGCCTGGCTATTGCTGGACACGGGCCAGCAATAACGGCTTTCGCCGTTTTCTGTAATTAGCATATTTTCAGTATAAAATATCGTAATTTGAAAATGAAAATAGGTGAAGAGAGTCAGAATTCCGCTCAAAAATCACGCTCAGGATTCAAATTTCCGACATTTCAGATATTTTAAAAACTGCAGGGGGGTTTGGGCAAAATATGATCCATCACGGTTTTCAGTAATTAGCATTTTTACGGTATAAAAGATCGTAATTTGAAAATGAAAATAGTTGCAGAGAGACAGAATTCGGCTAAAAAATCACGCTCAAGAGTCAAATTTCCGACATTTCAGATATTTTGAAAACTGCAGGGGGTTTGGTCAAAATATGACCAAATATGGGAAGCTGTGTTTCCCATAGTGGCATCATTATCGTGGCTCAAAGGCATAGTTATCGTCCTCCCAAATGGTAGTGCTGTCGCCCATAGGAACATAGTTACAGGCTACAAGGGGGGAATAGGTATCGCCCTTAAGTTTATATTTGTCGATCCCAGGGGCATAGTTGTTGCCACAGGGGCATAGTTGTTGCTACAGGGGCATAGTTGTTGTCACAGGGGGCATAATTGTTGTCACTGGGGGCATAGTTGTTGTCACAGGAGCATAGTTGTTGCTACAGGGGGGCATAGTTGTTGTCACAGGGGGCATAGTTGTTGTCACAGAGAGCATAGTTGTTGTCAGAGAGGGCATAGTTGTTGTCGCAGGGGCATAGTTGTCACAGGGCACAGTTGTTGCTACAGGGGCATAGTTGTCACAGGGGGCATAGTTGTTGTCACAGAGGGCATAGTTGTTGTCACAGGGGGCATAGTTGTTGTCACAGAGGGCATAGTTGTTGTCACAGGGGGCATAGTTGTTGTCACAGAGGGCATAGTTGTTGTAACAGAGGTCATAGTTGTTGTCACAGGGGCATAGTTTTCACAGGGGCATAGTTGTTGTCACAGAGGGCATAGTTGTTGTCACAGAGGGCATAGTTGTTGTCACCGGGGGCATAGTTGTTGTCACAGAGGGCATAGTTGTTGTCACAGGGGCATAGTTTTCACCTCAAGGGCATAGTTGTTGCCACAGGAGGCATAGTTGTTGCTACAGGGGGTATAGTTGTTGTCACAGAGGGCAGAGTTGTTGTCACAGGGGGCATAGTTGTTGTCACAGAGGGCATAGTTGTTGTCACAGGGGCATAGTTGTCACAGGGGCATAGTTTTCACCTCAAGGGCATAGTTGTCACAGGGGCATAGTTTTCACCTCAAGGGCATAGTTGTTGTCACAGGAGGCATAGTTGTTGCTACAGGGGGTATAGTTGTCACAGAGGGCATAGTTGTTGTCACAGGGGGCATAGTTGTTGTCACAGAGGGCATAGTTGTTGTCACAGGGGACATAGTTGTTGTCACAGAGGGCATAGGTGTTGTCACAGAGGGTATAGTTGTCACCTCAAGGGCATAGTTGTAGCCACAGGGGGCATAGTTGTTGTCACAGGAGCATAGTTGTCACAGGGGCATAGTTGTTGTCACAGGGGGCATAGTTGTTGTCACAGTGGGCATAGTTGTTGCCACAGGGGCATAGTTGTTGCTACAGGGGCATAGTTGTTACAGAGGGCATAGTTGTTGTCACAGGGGCATAGTTGTCACAGGGCATGTGAGAAAAGCTGTTAGGCCGGATGGAATCTCGCCATGGGTATTGAAAGAGTGTGCAGAAGCACTTTGCTTACCATTCTCCATAGTGTATAGTAGGTCACTGGAAACGGGGGACCTACCAGAAATATGGTAGACTGCTAATGTAGTACCAATATACAAAAAGGGTGACAGACATGAGGCACTGAACTACAGGCCAGTGTCCTTAACTTGCATACCATGCAAGGATGAAGGAGAAGATTGTGAGAAAAAACCTAGTAACTCATCTGGAGAGAAGAGACTTCGTGACAACCCATCAACATGGGTTCAGGGAGAGTAAATCTTACCTTACAGGCTTGATAGAATTATACGATTAGGTGACAAAGATTAAACAAGAAGGAGAAGGGTGGGCGGACTGCATTTTTTTTGGACTGTCGGAAAGCCTTTGACACAGTACCCCATAAAAGGTTGATGCATAAGCTGGAGAAACAGGCAGGAGTTACTGGTAGGGCGCTCCAGTGGATAAGGGAGTACCCTAAACAATAGGAAGCAGAGAGTTACAGTGAGAGGTGAGACCTCTGACTGGCGTGAAGTCACCAGTGGAGTCCCACAGGGCTCTGTACTTGGACTTATCCTGTTTCTGATATACGTAAATGATCTCCCAGAGGGTATAGGCTCATTCCTCTCAATGTTTGCTGACTACGCCAAAATTATGAGAAGGATTAAGACAGAGGAGGACAGCTTGAGGCTTCAAGAAGACCTGGACAAGCTGCAGGAATGGTCGAACAAATGGCTGTTAGAGTTTAACCCAAGCAAATGTAATGTAATGAAGATAGGGGTAGGAAGCAGGAGACCAGATACAAGGTATCACTTGGGAGATGAAATACTTCAAGAGTCAGAGAGAGAGAAAGACCTGGGGGTTGATATCACGCCAGACCTGTCCCCTGAAGCTCATATCAAGAGGATAACAGCAGCAGCATATGCCAGGTTGGCTAACATAAGAACGGTCTTTAGAAACTTGTGTAAGGAATCTTTCAGAACATTATATGCCACATATGTCAGACCAATCCTGGAGTATGCGGCTCCAGCATGAAATCCATATCTAGTCAAGCATAAGACTAAAATGTAGTGTAGATATGATAGAGATAGACAAGTGTAGATATGATAGAGCCCAATAGGCTCAAGAACCTGAACACCTGTTGATTGACGGTTGAGAGGCGGGACCAAAGAGCCAGAGCTCAACCCCCGCAAGCACAACTAGGTGAGTACACACACACACACATTGAACTACAGGCACTGAACTACAGGCCAGTGCCCCTAACTTGCATACAATGCAAGTTAATGGAGAAAATTGTGCGAAAAAAGCTTGGAACTTTGTGACACAGCACCAACATGGTTTCAGGGATGGCAAGTCATGCCTCACAGGATTAATTGAATTCTACGATCAGGCAACAAGCATCAGACAAGAAAGAGTGGGGTGGGCAGACTGCATATTTTTGGAATGCCAGAAAGCCTTTGACACAGTTCCTGACCAGAGACTAGTGCGAAAGCTAGAGATGCATGCAGGAGTGAAAGGAAAGATACTCCATTGGATAAGGGAGTACCAAAGTAACAGAAGACAGCTTGTCACTTTGAGGTGTGAGATCTCAGATTGGCGAGACGTCACCAGTGGAGTCCCGCAGGGTTCAGTCCTTGGACCCCATACTGTTTCATATATATGTAAATTATCTTCCAGATGTTATAGAATCATTCCTCTCATTGTTTGCTGATGATGCAAAAATTTTGAGGAGAATTAAGACGGAGGAAGATAGTATCAGGCTACAAGATGACCTAGACAGACTGAATGAATGGTCCAACAAATGGCTATTAAGGTTCAACCAGAGTAAATGTAATGTAATGAAACTAGACAGTGGAAACAGGAGGCTAGACACAGGATACCGAATGGGGGAAGAAGTCTTTCATGAAACGGACAGAGAGAAAGATCTGGAGTTGATATCACACCAAACCTGTCTCTGGAAGCCCATGTCAAAAGCATAACATCTGCGGCATATGCGAGGCTGGCTAACATCAGAACAGCCTTCAGGAACCTGTGCAAGGAATCATTCAGAACCTTGTATACCACATATGCAAGACCAATCCTGGAGTATGTGGCCCCAGGATGGAGCCCGTACCTTGTCAAGCACAAGACGAAGCAAGAAAAAGTTCAGAGGTATGCCACAAGGCTAGTCCTAGAACTAAGAGGCATGAGTTACGAGGAAAGGCTGCGGGAAATGCACCTTACGACACTAGAAGACAGAGGAGTAAGGGGAAACATGATCACGACCTACAAAATTTTCGGAAGAATTGACATTGTAGATAAAGATAAACTGTTTAACACGGGTGGTACGCGAACAAAGGGACACAAGTGGAAACTGAGTACCCAAATGAGCTACAGGGACGTTAGAAAGAACTTTTTCAGTGTCAGAGTAGTTAACAGATGGAATGCATTAAGCAGTGATATGGTAGAGGCTGACTCCATACACAGTTTTAAATGTAGATATGATAGAGCCTAGAAGGCTCAGGAATCTGTACACCTGTTGATTGACGGGTGAGAGGCGGGACCAAAGAGCCAGAGCTTAACTCCCGCAAGCACAAATAGGTGAGTACAACTAGGTGAGTACACACACAATAGAGTAGTTCCAGAACTATGAGGCTTGAGTTACGAGAAAAGGATGAGGGAACTGAACCTCACGTCGCTGGAAGACAGAAGAGCTCGGGGAGACATAATCACCACAAACAAGATTCTCAGGGGAATGCCGGGGGGTTGAAATAGCCTAAGCTACTCTATCCCATTGAGATGTATTTCTTGCTTATCTCAATAAACATACTTGAACTCAGGGGAATTGACAGGGAAGACAAGGATGGATTATTTAACACGGGTGGTACACGCGCAAGGGGACACAGGTGGAAGCTGAGTACCCAAATGAGCCACAGAGACATTAGAAAAAACTTTTTCAATGTCAGAGTAGTTATTAAATGGAATGCATTAGGCAGTGATGTGGTGGAGGCTGACTCAATAAACCGCTTCAAATGTAGATATGATAGAGCCCAATAGGCTCAGGAACCTGTACATCAGTTGATTGACAGTTGAGAGGAAGGACCAAAGAGCCAAAGCTCAACCCCCGCAAGCACAACTAGGTAAGTATACACACACACACACGTATGAGAAGAGTTGTGACAGATGAGGATTGTAGGGTCCTCCAAGAGGAACTGGACAGATTGCAGAGATGGTCAGAGAAATGGCTACTGGAGTTCAACACGAGTAAATGTAAAATTATGGAAATGGGATCAGGTGATAGGCGACCAAAGAGACAGTACACAATGAAGGGGAACTGCCTACCTGTAACGATTCGAGAGAGAGACCTGGGAGTGGACGTAACACACAATCTAACTCCTGAGGCACATATAAATAGGATAACGACAGCAGCGTATTCTACATTGGCGAAAATTAGAACTTCATATTGAAACCTAAGTGAGGAGGCTTTTAGGGCGCTTTACACTGCTTACGTGAGATCAGTCTTAGCGTATGCCGCGCCATCATGGAGCCCCCACCTGAAGAAACACATTAGATAACTGGAGAAGGTTCAGAGGTTTGCGACGAGGCTTGTCCCAGAGTTACGAGGGATGGGATATGAAGAGCGTCTGAAGGAACTGAACCTTACGACACTAGAGAAAAGAAGGGAGAGAGAGGACTTATAAAATACTCAGGGGAATTGACAAAGTGGAAATTGACTAAATGTTCACACGTAATAGTAACAGAACAAGGGGACATGGGTGGAAGCTGGAAACTCAGATGAGTCACAGAGATGTTAGGAATTGTTTTTTTAGCGTGAGAGTAGTGGAAAAATGGAATGCACTTGAAGAGCAGGTTGTGGAAGCAAACTCTATTCATAATTATAAAATTAGGCATGGTAGAGAAATGGGACAGGAGTCATTGCTGTAAACAACCGATGGCTGGAAAGGCGGGATCCAAGAGACAATGCTCGATCCAGCAAGCACAAGCACAAATAGGTGAGTACAAATACCCACGTGAATCAAATTTAGGTCTGATTAGGGTTCACATCTCTGGAGCATTATAACTGTATACAGAGAAGGCGTCCGTTGTCACAAGCTTAACGTTAATGGAGACAATATCTCTGGTTTCATTAGCCCGTTCATATTTACTTATCTGGAGTTATAGATAAAACCTTTTTCTTGATTAAACAAGAAGTTCTTGCATCAAATGCATTCATTTCTCTATATCACCATTCCTAGGAGAGTGGTGTCATTGCCGGCCATTTGAGCGTCGGGTAACGATCACTTCACAAATCTGAAATACATCGTAAAAGCTAATTGAATTTGCCGTCTCGTACCTAGTTGTTCTGTCTACCCGGGCCATTAGACAGGAGAAAATAAATTAATAGCCTGTAAAAGTTGTAATCAGTGCGGCCAGTGACCACGACCTTAACGTATCCTCCCCATTGTGACATTTTATTGCCACGATCAGACCAGTGATTGCATGATACAACAAAAGAACAGAAATCAGATACCAAAGCGACAAGGGGTTCTGATTGTCTGATATATTAGAGGTTGTGTGATTATCAGGATAACGTGCTTAGCCAGAATGTCATGACAATACTGGGAAGGGATATGGGAACAAGCAGCTGGATTATTAGGGTGACGGGATTGTGCCCATCCCCACGGAGTCTCGGGGGATCGAACACCGATCCTGCAAGAAGCAGATGGTCGCTCTATTGACCAGTATTAACGAATATATAAGCTAATATACTAGAAATAAACTAGTGGAATTATACAATAAATAGACTTGGTGATGAAAAAAGTCATGTTTTAAAATTATGAGTAATATGACTCAAGCCTCTGAGAGCAATGAGTGACAACGTTGACATCAATAGCCGTTCAGTGTAAGAGAAACTGTAAATGATCTTACATTGGTCAGCTCTTGTTGTACAATCGATCGCAGTAACGTTTCCATTATTATTATTATTATAAAACAAAAAAGAAAATTGCTCCAATCAACTCAACAACATTTCATGAGGCTAACCTCAAAATCATGAGTCAAAGTTATCTCGCAATCTGAAATTGAGTTTGATGCTAGGCTCAAAGGCCTAGCATCCCCTGAAGACTTCATTAGTTTCAAGACAATAGTTTACTTAGCAAGCAGCATGGATACTTAAGTCTTGAACATTTTACAGGACTAACGTTAACTTCATGTGACTACTTACCTGGAAGAAAATATCCCTATATATCAGAGAATCATAATAATGAAAAAGTGTTTTTAATGATATTATGATTAAGGGAAACAAGATTAGCCATTTTAATGTTGCGATATTGGTCAATGATAATTACCGGAATGTAATTTATTAGTGAATAATTTATTTACTAATTAGATACTAATAATGTAAGCTGACAGACCTCTCTTTCAAGCCAATAGTAAACATTATTAATGCCAGTTAAGCCTACTAATAGACAGCGTCCCGGATATAGGATTGGTGGGAACCAAAATAGCTCACAGTGAGCTTTTGTGGTAGTTTGTGTTAGCTGTGGTTGGTGGTGCTGTTAGTTGCGATGCTCTTACACACACACACACACACACGATTCCCGCACGAGGCAGAAACAAATGGGCAAAGTTTCTTTCACCCTGAATGCCCCTGTTACCTAGCAGTAAATAGGTACCTGGGATTTAGTCAGCTGTCACGGGCTGCTTCCTGGGGGGTGTGTGTGGTGCGAAATAAAAGTAGTTAGTAAACAGTTGATTGACAGATGAGAGGCGGGCCGAAAGAGCAAAGCTCAACCCCCGCAAACACAACTAGGTGAATACACATACACACACACACACTTATATATAAATATATATATATATATATATATATATATATATATATATATATATATATATATATATATATATATATATATATATATATATATGTATATATATATATTAAATATGACCGAGAAAGTAAGATTAATAATTCTAACACGAATTTTCTCAATATTTCTTATATTTCTTTTCACTGTTGATGGCAACTGAAAAATCAATTCTCCAAAATTCATTTTTATTTCTAGTCTGACGCGACACTTGAGCGCGTTTCGTAAAACTTATTACATTTTCAAAGACTTTAGTTTACACACACACAACTATAACTGAACAGAGCTTAAACATCTTCGATTTTATACCTGCATTTGGGTGAGTTGATATGTTACAACAGTTTTGGATGAGGTGAAAACAAAATTTCATCACAAGACAGAACACGAAACAATGGGTATAATATTTTGTAAGTTAAAGGGAATAGTGGAAGTAACTGCAAAGGGCCTATTGGCCCATATTTCTTGATGCTTCTATATTGGTGCGGAGTCTTGAAGTGGGTAGAATATAGTTGTGCATTAATTGGCTGTTGATTGCTGGTGTCGACTTCTTAAGGTGTAGTGCCTCGCAGATATCTAGCCGCCTGCTATCGCTGTATCTATCAATGATTTCCGTGTTTTTTGTTAAGACTTCTCTGGTGATGGTCTGGTTGTGGGAAGAGATTATATGTCCCTAATGGAGCCCTGTTGCTTATGCATCGTTAATCGCCTGGAAAGAGATGTTGTTGTCTTGCCTATATACTGAATTCTTTGAGGCTTACAGTCCCCAAGTGGGCATTTGAAGGCATAGACGACATTGGTCTCTTTTAAAGTGTTCTGCTTTGTGTCTGGAGAGTTTCTCATGAGTTGGTTGGCCGTTTTCTTGGTTTTATAGTAGATTGTCAATTGTATCTTTTGATTTTTGTCTGTAGGGATAACGTTTCTATTAACAATATCTTTCAGGACCCTTTCCTCCGTTTTATGAGCTGTGGAAAAGAAGTTCCTGAAAAATAGTCTAATAGGGGGTACAGGTGTTGTGTTAGTTGTCTCTTCAGAGGTTGCAAGGCGTTTCATCTTCCTTCTTATGATTTCTTCAACGAAACCAAAATGGAAAATGTCAAGACACATAAGCCTGGAAACCTACTTCGGCCAATCATCAGCCAGATACCCACACCCACGTACAGACTGGCGAAACGACTCAACGGCTTGCTGACTCCTTATGTCCCTTGCGCCTTCAGCCTGAAATCTCCAAAGGAATTTGTTGACTTACTGCGGGGAACACGAGCCACAGGGATAAGAGCCTCGTTGGACGTAGAATCACTGTTTACCAACGTACCTGTGGATGAAACAATCGGGATGATAGAGGACAGAGTGCATCGTGATCCGGCCTGTACTCCTCTTGACATACCAGAAAACATTCTAAGGAAACTACTCCAAGCTTGTACTAAAGAGGCACCCTTCTTGAGCCCGGATGGGCACATGTATAAGCAAGTAGACGGGGGCGCCATGGGTTCTCCCCTAGGTGTCCTGTTTGCCAACTTCTACATGGGTACCATCGGGCAAAAAGTCTTAGTCGACATGAACTTGAAACCGGCCATATACTGCAGGTATGTTGACGACATTTTTACACAGGTACCTGATGTCAGACATCTGCAGGAGCTGAAGGAGGCATTTGAGTAGAGTTCTGTGTTGCGTTTCACTTACGAGATGGAGAAGGATGGGAAACTGCCCTTTCTAGATGTAACAGTCATGGAAAGGAGCGGAGGTTTCCACACTGCAGTCTACACTAAGGAAACAAACATAAGAATGTGCCTAAATGCCAACAGTGACTGCCCAGACAGGTACAAGAGGAGTGTTGTTAACGCTTATGTCGACCGTGCTCTCAGCCACAGCTCAGGATGGAAGCAAGTCGACGAAGAACTCTGTAGGGTAAGGCAGGTCCTAGTCAACAACGGCTTCTCCAATGGTTTCGTTGAAGACATCATAAGAAGGAAAGTGAAACGCCATGCAACCTCTGAAGAGACAACTAACACAACACCTATACCCCCTATTAGACTATTTTACAGGAACTTCTTTTCCACAGCTCATAAAACGGAGGAAAGGGTCCTGAAAGATATTGTTAATAGAAACGTTATCCCTACAGACAAAAATCAGAAGATACAACTGACGATT
The DNA here is from genome assembly GCF_040958095.1 of Procambarus clarkii. NCBI lineage: Eukaryota > Metazoa > Arthropoda > Malacostraca > Decapoda > Cambaridae > Procambarus > Procambarus clarkii. Next base: position 15,479,346 of record NC_091163.1, read on the forward strand.
TACTATAAAACCAAAAAAACGGCAAGCCTACTCATTAGAAACTCTCCAGACACAAAGCAGAACGCTTTAAAAGAGACCAACGTCGTCTATGCCTTCAAATGCCCTCTTGGGGACTGTAAGCCTCAAAAAACTCAGTATATACGCAAGACAACAGCATCTCTTTCCAGGCGATTAACGATGCATAAGCAACAGGGCTCCATTAAGGAACATATAATCTCTTCCCACAACCAAACCATCACCAGAGAAATCTTAGCAAACAACACAGAAATCATCGATAGATACAGCGATAGCGGGCGGCTTGACATCTGCGAGGCACTGCACATCAAGAAGTCAACACCAGCAATCAACAGCCAATTAATGCACAACAATATTCTACCCACTTCAAGACTCCGCTCCAATATAGAAGTATCAAGAAATATGGGTCAATAGGCCCTCTGCAATTACTTCCATTCTTACCTTCAATACCCATTGTTTCGTGTTCTATCCTGTGTTGAAAGTTTTGTTCACCTCATCCAAAACTGTTGTAACATATCACCTCACCCAAAATGCTGGTATTAAATGAAAAATGAAAGCTGTTTAAATCATAGCATAAGTAAGAACTCTGTTTAGTGTTTGCAGGTAATAGTTGTGTGTGTTTAAACTACAAGTCTTTGATAATGTAATAAGTTATTACAAAACGCGTTCAAGTGTCGCGTCAGACTTGAAATAAAAATGATTTTTGGCGAATTGATTTTTCAATTACCATCAACAATGAAAAAAAACATAAGAAAGATCGAGAAAATTCGTGTTAGAATTATTAATCTAACTTTTTCGGTCATATGTAATAATATATGTCTACAGGAAAGACTGCTACCAAAATATACTAATATATATATATATATATATATATATATATATATATATATATATATATATATATATATATATATATATATATATATATATATATATATATATATATCAATTGCATATGTCCTGGGGACCATTCAGGCTTGTTCGCATATATATATATATATATATATATATATATATATATATATATATATATATATATATATATATATATATATATATATATATATTACATATTTATGTCGCTAATTATGTGATGAAGTTCAACACTGGTTAAAAGTCTTTGGACAAGCTCTGGAAAATTTATTGAACTCTTAAACCGTGTGAATAACAACTCAGATGTATACTTTGAGCTTTGTTCAAGTCTCTCCACATAATGCAGGTTACCCCCAAAAATTGTACCTCCCCTATAACACGCTCCGGCTTGCTGGACAAGAGAGTGAGGCGGGGTAGTGAGTTTCCTCACAACAGAGACAACAAAGGTGAGGGGTATATTTGAGGCAGCAGACTAACCTGTTTGGCGGCTGGCTAGGGGAGGGGGAGCTTAATGATAAATGCTGATGAGTTTTGGTTCGTATCACTCCAGTAACGTTCTTTGTTGAAGAATGGGAACGTATTATTTTGTCAGGGGGTGGAGGGCTAGGGAATGGCGATAAAATTTTATTCGGAGTGTGTGGATGTACTCACCTAGTTGTGTTTGCGGGGGGTTGATTTCTGGCTCTTTGGTACCGCCTCTCAACTGTCAATCAACTCGTGTACAGATTCCTGAGCCTACTGGGCTCTATCATATCTACATATGAAATTGTGTATGGAGTCAGTATCCACCACATCACTAAGTGTGTGTGTGTGTGTGTGTGAACACGAGGTTGACTGCATAGATCTAGGGGCATCCTCATGAAAATGGATTCGTATTGAGTCACCTGAATAAGTCGAGGCGATCTTTACTGAGTATATGACTCAGCATGAGTCATACCTAGAATCGCCGCAGGGTGAGTATCGATGACTCACCCTGGAATGTAAACATAACTAAGAGTATCCAAGAACCTCATTCCCGAACTCAATTTACACATTGAGTTGAACAAAAAGTTGTTCAATTTAAACAACTGGTACGAGAAACCCCTGAAACAAAAAATATTACGCTCAAACAACGTAATTAAGGAGAATAGTACGGACATAATGAGATCATTTAGGATTCCAATGGTATAATGATAATGAAGGCTTAAAAAATCAATATTCAAACCCTTTCAGTAGCATAATGAGGTCTTAGAACCTCACAAGATGCCCACCTACTTGGAGTGGACGTTAGAGCGACGAATTCGCTTCATGCAGGTCGGCGTTCAATCCCCAACCGCCCAAGTGGTTGGTCATCATTCCTCCCCCCCCCCCCTCCTGTTGGAAATTTCCAACAGTTATTCTCATTCCTAATACATCAGGATGTATTTCCTGTATTAGGCTTGATACACATCTAATATTCAATTACTAATCCTTAGTACAATGGGATGTACTTCGTGTACTAAGCGTAATAATTAACTAACACTACTAATATGTAGTTTAGTATTGTAGAATTTACTGTATTAAGTTGTGGAACATCATGTAATTTCTCCTAGAATTGTGTAGTGTTGCGTCAGCCATTCACGGAGACTAAATTTCCACATATCAGTAGATTTAACACAAGTGTATCCATTTACTTTCCCTTATTAGGAATAATTATTTAGTAATCGGTTTACGTTTAGTATACAACAGTTTACTGGAATTTCTTTACCCAGCTTAATCGCTGTTCCAGTAAATAACATCATAATCTAACATCATTTCCACCACCAAGCAGGTATTTTTTTGTTTGTGCAGTCGACATTAACTGACTTGCACTGTGAGAATTAAAACATCACAACATAAAGTATTTATCTAAACCATCATGAGTGTTCATAAACGCCCCCTTCCCTATTTAGCTTTAATAAATATAATTTATGCTCGAATCCTCACGGTGAGCTATTGCGCATGCGCGACTTTCGGGACGGGGGGAAGAGAGGACTCTCGCCATATTCGATCAACAAGCGTGACGGAGTTCCGAAGCGAAGCGGTCAAACAAATCTTACCATTCAGACGGCATCTTTACATCCTTAGATGCTGGATTGAGGACGCAGCTTACCAGAATCACGGACACCAGTTCGGCAGGCATTCATACCTCTTAGTTTAATTTATTGAGCTCAAAGATTAACTAACATAGGTGGCCATGTCGTTATGCTGCGGGTGTAAAAGATAATCCCATGTAAGTGCAGCTCTTTCCCCTCCAGATATTTAGATATTACTTTTATGTGTGTGAATACTAGTTTGGGGTGGAAATTATGGAATTATCATTATTGCAGCATGGTGTAACACCCTTGAGGAAGTGTGTGACCGCCATACCACTCACGTGCTCCAAGTATCACTATCTCAAACTGTTGCCAGACTGGCGTACAGTGGACTGCATCTACGTCCCTCTGTCACAGCTGATATTTAATCAGTTTTTCATTGTAGCTAGTACTTTATTATTCAGAGTTCATATATTATGGTTTTACGAACCATGTATTACTTTTATGCATTATTAATCTTTACATTGCAGAGGCATTTCTTGCATTATATATTTTCTCATCATCTATGTGTGTGCATATTATACTCATTATTATTATTGCATAATATATGTTACATATAGATTAATCTCATAGAATACCCCCCCCCCCAAAACAAAAATGTGTCATGGGAGGCTGGTTCTAGAAATATATAATTTACAGTCATTGCTTAATAGAATTTATTCACATATAATCATAGATCTATAAGCCACTGATTTTTTCATTTCATTACTCATTCTGGTCCTTCGAGCTATCTTAGAATTAATCATTATTTTGCATTCTTATAATTATACATTTTATTAGTATTATACTGGAGCCAGAATTCCCCATACCCCCCCCCCATCTCATCACAAATCCTTATCCTGATCCCTTCCACGTGCTATGTAGTCGAATTGGCTTGGTACGTTTTCCTGATAGTTCCCTTCCCTTCCCACTAGATAAAGAGATTCGTCACAGAAAGATATATAAAACATATATCGGTGTCGGAATTATATATTGGTGAAATAGGCTATATTTATAGGAAATATAGGCTATATAAATAGGAAATATTACAGACAAGCGTTGGAGATAATTCATTAAATGTTTTGAAATTACGTATAATAAGAAAAACAAGATAACTGAGTTATTACAATAAGCTATAACAAGATAAATGAGTATATGTAGTGTCAATACTGTCTTGTGATTTCGGGTTTTGAACTTCGACCCATAGAAGCCATCTCCCTAGATCTTCACTTTTGATCAATTGCTTCGCTCTGGTCGTGCTATACAATTGAACCCCCGCACTTGACCCTAGATGTACGAGGTAACGGTCGTGCTAAACGGGTTATGGTAAACCCTCATTTAATTGTAAACTATAAACGGTTTATGGGAGTTTACATCGGAATGACTAGGTGTTCGTATAGCGACTTATCCTGTAGACTAAACATGCTCAAGTAACGTTTATTGACCTTTGATTCAGCATTCCCAAAGTTGCATTAACCTTTTCAACATTAATTCATTGTTACAATATCGTCATTTTCCTCAGATTGCTCAGAAGGGGGACTGGGAAGGGGACCCTCCCAAAAGGACCATTCCAAGGGGACCATTCCGAGACAGAAACCATATTTCCGGGTCCCATGTCCGAGGCTCTGATAGCATTGAAGAAAAGTATTCGAACCCGCTTTAGAGAACACGAAACGTTGCCTTTTAATGAAGTCCGAATTGGTATGTGAATCTCTTTTATGGCGTCATTAAGTAGCATTGAAGGCACTAATAGGAGTGGAAAGAACTCGGGGAAACTTGCACTCTTGGCATCGAAAGAGACACATTATTGGGTAAATGGAAACTATTGCATGAGTTCATTCACATGCATATTAGCAATGAATGACGAATAAGACATGTTAGTTGAGTTACAAGATATGAAGGAAAGTAATAATAAGAAATAAAAATGATAGAAATATGAATAAAGCATTAAAAATATTCCTTACCTATTCACTGAATTATTCACAATGCATTATATACAATCAGTAATAAACGTGTGTCACTACACTCCAGCCATTATCCACTACAGCAAGCCACTGTTGTACAAGATCAGGTAAACCAGAATAATGTATTTATTACTACTTATAATGAAATGAATAACTTACAGACATCCTTTATAATCATATTATAGCCAATAATTCTTCCTTATTCATAATCTACAATGATATCATACCTGTCAATAGGTATGTCAAATTTGACATCACAAAGGGAATAGTCAATAACTTTACACATATTTCAATGCTAGTTAACTTGAAGCCAAACTCCACACACACAGATTACTTTACTATATACATACCTTTACAGGTTCGAGGAAATCACTTAAAAATGGCCAACACAAGCTATGATTACAAAGAGTCAGTTTGAATGACTTGTCTTCCATGAACGCTCCACGATCCTTAAACTCCTTTTATCCTACAAAAGAAAACATGATAAATAACAAATAGTTAAGAACTATTTAATCTTTAAAGACTTTTACACCAACACTGAATGGGAATTAGCAATGATGGTCAACATCAATGTGTATTGTCCTGAAGTTCAAATAATTCTTGTCGTAATAGTTCCATCACCTTGTTTGTGTTCCAAAGTCTCCTGCAGATTGTAGTCACACACACACACACACACACACACACACACACACACACACACACACACACACACACACACACACACACACACACACACACGCTTTGCAGTCAAAGCGAAAAAGCAACCAAAATTACTACATAGCCATATAAGAAGGAAGATGTCGGTAAATGACCAAGTGACAAGACTGAGGAAAACAGAAGGGGCATATACAGAAAGCGACAAGGAAATCTGCGAGGTACTGAATGCAAAATTCCATGGAGTGTTCACAACCGAGCCTGAGCAGCTCCCATTGTTAGAAGAGATTACCCAAGATGAAAGACTATCGGATATAGAGGTGACAGCAGAGGATGTAATGAAACAGTTGACAACACTGGATGCAAATAAAGCTGTTGGACCAGACAAAGTATCACCGTGGATACTCAAAGAGGCAGCGCAGGCTCTCAGCGTGCCTCTGGCAATGATCTTTAATGAGTCACTTATGTCGGGAGAATTGCCCAGTTGCTGGAAGGAGGCAAATGTCGTACCGATTTTCAAAAAGGGTGATAGGGAGGAGGCACTTAACTACAGACCCGTATCACTGACAAGCATCCCCTGCAAAATACTTGAAAGAATAATTAGGCTAAGACTTGTTGAGCACCTGGAGAGCATTGGGTTTGTAAACAAGCACCAACATGGGTTCTGGACAGGGAAATCATGCCTAACAAACCTTTTAGAATTCTATGATAAAGTAACAAGGATAAGGCAGGACAGAGAAGGCTGGGCAGACTGCATATTTCTTGACTGCCAAAAGGCCTTTGATACGGTACCGCACATGAGACTGCTATACAAACTTGAGAGGCAGGCAGGAGTAAGCGGAAAGGCCCTAGTATGGGTGAAGAACTACCTAACAGGAAGGAGCCAGAGGGTAATGGTAAGGGGCGAAAAGTCGGACTGGCGAACAGTAACAAGTGGAGTACCTCAAGGATCGGTGCTGGGACCAATCCTCTTTCTAATTTACGTAAATGATATGTTTACAGGAGTGGAATCATACATGTCAATGTTTGCAGATGACGCAAAATTAATGAGAAGAGTTGTGACAGACGAGGATTGTAGGATCCTCCAAGAGGACTTAAACAGGCTGCAGAGATGGTCAGGGAAATGGCTACTGGAGTTTAACACCAGAAAATGTAAAGTTATGGAAATGGGATCAGGTGACAGGAGACCAAAGGGACAGTACACAATGAAGGGGAACAGCCTACCTGTAACGATTCGAGAAAGAGACCTGGGAGTGGATGTGACACCTAATCTAACTCCTGAGGCACATATAAATAGGATAACGACAGCAGCGTACTCTACACTGGCGAAAATTAGAACTTCATTCAGAAACCTAAATGAGGAAGCTTTTAGGGCGCTTTACACTGCCTACGTGAGACCCGTCTTAGAGTATGCCGCGCCATCATGGAGCCCCCACCTGAAGAAACACATAAAGAAACTGGAGAAGGTTCAGAGGTTTGCGACGAGGCTTGTCCCAGAGCTACGAGGGATGGGATATGAAGAGCGGCTGAAGGAACTGAACCTTACGACACTAGAGAAAAGAAGGGAGAGAGGAGATATGATAGGGACATATAAAATACTCAGGGGAATTGACAAAGTGGAAATAGATGAAATGTTCACACGTAATAATAACAGAACGAGGGGACATGGGTGGAAACTGGAAACTCAGATGAGTCACAGAGATGTTAGGAAGTTTTCTTTTAGCGTGAGAGTAGTAGAAAAATGGAATGCACTTGGGGAACAGGTTGTGGAAGCAAATACTATTCATACTTTTAAAACTAGGTATGATAGGGAAATGGGACAGGAGTCATTGCTGTAAACAACCGATAGCTAGAAAGGCGGGATCCAAGAGTCAATGCTCGATCCTGCAAGCACATATAGGTGAGTACATATAGGTGAGTACACACACACACACACACACACACACACACACACACACACACACACACACACACACACACACACACACACATACACACACACACACACACACACACACACACACACACACACACACACACACACATACATACACGGTCAAACGGCGGAAGTGTTGTCACATTCCATTTACTTGTGTCCCGCGAGGTAAATTTTGTGTTGTCTTTTTCTTCGCTTCACAGAAGAAGTGGAGGAAGGGAAAATGAACCACTAGAGGGAAGAAAAATGAACCACTAGAGGGAAGAAAAATGAACCACTAGAGGGAGGTAAGATGAATCACTAGAGGGTGAAGGCAGAATGAAGTACTAGAGGGAGGGAAGAAGAAACACTAGAATACGAGAAGATGAACCGGGAGTAATCTTTGAGATGGAAGATGAGGAAGAAGACAGGAAAAAATAAAGCACAAAAATGGATGGTATATGGAGAAGTAGGATGGACTTACTGCTTTAGTAAGAGAAAGAAAAGAGTGAGAGAGTTGACAGACTGGAAATTAGTGGGATGATGGCGGTTGATGAGGAGGTTATAAGGATGGATGGATGGTGTCAGATCCCATGTCACTGTCACCCTAAGCAAAGTGTTGGGACTTCAAAGGTGGATCAAACGAAAAATGGAATAAAATTTGTGTTTCCTCAATGAAATATTGAACTGTGTGTTGACTCCATGAACCGTTACCTCATTATCTTTTCTCGAATTCAATTCATTATGGAGAGGATAATATCAGTACTCACAAATACTTGTACACAATGTACTGATAAATGCAACCCGTCCTTCTAGGGTTTCCCAACGTCCAGAAAACGGTCAATGTACAGAGTCTTCTCCTAACTTACCAGAGGACCCAAAGCAGAAAACAGGACAGTACGTCACTTTCGCTAGCCGCTTTCCATTTTCTAGTACGACGATTTTGGACCGTATGTGACGCATACGAGCGAAAAGCGACGTTTTTTTGTAGGAGGGCAGGTTGCATGAATACCTGTACATCTTGCTCTAATAATGTTGGTACAAACACTATTTTGTAATATTGTAATACATCCAGAATCAATTTGCTTTTAATATCCTCGAATAAGGAAATGAAGAGCATAAATAATCCTAAATGGTTGATAGTGGAAAACGGGGCCACACAAGCCAAATACCAAGTGTTACCAAGACGCAGGTAAAGTGTTACCAGGACGCAGGTAAAGTGTTACCAAGACGCAGGTAAAGTGTTACCAAGACGCAGGTAAAGTGTTACCAAGACGCAGGTAAAGTGTTACCAAGACGCAGGTAAAGTGTTACCAAGACGCAGGTAAAGTGTTACCAGGACGCAGGTAAAGTGTTACCAAGACGCAGGTAAAGTGTTACCAGGACGCAGGTAAAGTGTTACCAAGACGCAGGTAAAGTGTTACCAAGACGCAGGTAAAATAGCATCATAAAGCCAGCAGTTGGATGCTGTTTCTGGCTCTCTGCCACTACTCTCTCATCTCGGAAAGAAGAGCATCAAGGGACCCGCCCAGGTCGCTGGATAGCGATCAATACTCCACAATGGAAAGACGGATTATGAAAGATTGGCTGACGTGTAGTAAAGACGTTTCCCGTTCGCGTAGGATGGAATGACAGATGATGATAAGGATGATGATGATAGGCAAGACGGTTGTGGATTGATACAGATTCAAGGCAAGGTGTATTATGGGTGAAGAATAATGCATCTTCAAGACAAGGTGTATGCAATTTCAGGAATGATAATGACTGAAAGCGAAATATGCTTGAGGAATTCTTCTCTAACTAGACAATTGAAAGCATGAAGGAACTAATATTTACAATTGGGTTAAGAAAGGCATAATTACTGATACATTATATATATATATATATATATATATATATATATATATATATATATATATATATATATATATATATATATATATATATATGTGTGTGTGTGTGTGTGTGTGTGTGTGTGTGTGTGTGTGTACTCACCTATATGTGCTTGCAGGATCGAGCATTGACTCTTGGATCCCGCCTTTCTAGCTATCGGTTGTTTACAGCAATGACTCCTGTCCCATTTCCCTATCATACCTAGTTTTAAAAGTATGAATAGTATTTGCTTCCACAACCTGTTCCCCAAGTGCATTCCATTTTTCTACTACTCTCACGCTAAAAGAAAACTTCCTAACATCTCTGTGACTCATCTGAGTTTCCAGTTTCCACCCATGTCCCCTCGTTCTGTTATTATTACGTGTGAACATTTGATCTATTTCCACTTTGTCAATTCCCCTGAGTATTTTATATGTCCCTATCATATCTCCTCTCTCCCTTCTTTTCTCTAGTGTCGTAAGGTTCAGTACCTTCAGCCGCTCTTCATATCCCATCCCTCGTAGCTCTGGGACAAGCCTCGTCGCAAACCTCTGAACCTTCTCCAGTTTCTTTATGTGTTTCTTCAGGTGGGGGCTCCATGATGGCGCGGCATACTCTAAGACGGGTCTCACGTAGGCAGTGTAAAGCGCCCTAAAAGCTTCCTCATTTAGGTTTCTGAATGAAGTTCTAATTTTCGCCAGTGTAGAGTACGCTGCTGTCGTTATCCTATTTATATGTGCCTCAGGAGTTAGATTAGGTGTCACATCCACTCCCAGGTCTCTTTCTCGAATCGTTACAGGTAGGCTGTTCCCCTTCATTGTGTACAGTCCCTTTGGTCTCCTGTCACCTGATCCCATTTCCATAACTTTACATTTACTGGTGTTAAACTCCAGTAGCCATTTCTCTGACCAATTAACGTACGTCATGAATACCTGTACATCTTGCTCTTATAATGTTGGTACAAACACTATTTTGTAATATTGTAATACATCCAGAATTTTTCTCAAATAGATGGTGTGTGTGTGTGTGTGTGTGTGTATCACGAAAATAAACATGTGATTAAAAATGTGACAGTGTCAGACCACGGAGGAAAATTGAAACAGGAATTTCCTTAAGTACTTTCGTATATTAATACATCTTCAGAAGGAGTGATTTTACAGGTCGAATACTGGACATAAATAGGCAGGAGAGAATGGTGGAGTGAGGTGACGTACAATACGTGGACACTGCTGAGGGCCTATTGGCCCATCCGATGCAGCAACCACACACAGGCCCACATATGGATAATCATAGCATAAAATAGTAAATATTTACAATGAATTAGTGAGACAAATGTGTTCCAATGATCTTACTTAAATCGCCCTTTAATTGAACTATTAAAAATGGATCTAAGTTATATATACCACTGCTAATGTTCAAATTACTTTCTTTTGTGATCTGTATCAAAGCAGATTCAATTATGTTTCTGTTATAGGTGCTATTACAATTCGTTATTGAAGAAGCCATCTCCCAATCAATTTGGTGAGCATCTTCTGACAGATGAACAAACAAAGCATTAGACAATTGGCCATGTCTTACAGAGTATTTATGTTGCGAAATTCTACATTTCAAATCTTTGGAAGTTTACCCAACATAGAACTTATTACAGTCTTTACAAGGTATTTTATAAATGACACAATTATTAAAGTAAGAAAAAGTAAGATTAATAATTCTAACACGAATTTTCTCAATATTTCTTGTATTTCTTTTCACTGTTGATGGTAACTGAAAAATCAATTCTTCTAAATTCATTTTTATTTCTAGTCTGACGCAACACTCGAACTCGTTTCGTAATAACTTATTACAATTTCAAAGACTTTAGTTTACACACACACAACTATAACTGAACAGAGTTTAAACATCTTCCATTTTATACCTGCATTTGGGTGAAGTGATATGTTACAACAGTTTTGGATGAGGTGAAAATAAACTTTCAACACAAGACAGAACACGAAACAATGGGTATAATATTTTGTAAGTTAAAGGGAAGAATGGAAGTAACTGCAAAGGGCCTATTGGCCCATATTTCTTGATGCTTCTTTATTGGTGCAGAGTCTTGAAATGGGTAGAATATAGTTGTGCATTAATTGGCTGTTGATTGCTGGTGTCGACTTCTTAATGTGTAGTGCCTTGCAGATATCAAGCCGCCTGCTATCGCTGTATCCATCGATGATTTCCGAGTTTTTTCTTAAGACTTCTCTGGTGATGGTCTGGTTGTGGGAAGAGATTATATGTTCCTTAATGGAGCCCTGTTGCTTATGCATCGTTAATCGCCTGGAAAGAGATGTTGTTGTCTTGCCAATATACTGAATTCTTTGAGGCTTACAGTCCCCAAGTGGGCATTTGAAGGCATAGACGACATTGGTCTCTTTTAAAGCGTTCTGGTGTGTGTCTGGAGAGTTTCTCATGAGTAGGTTGGCCGTTTTCTTGGTTTCATAGTAGATCGTCAATTGTATCTTCTGATTTTTGTCTGTAGGGATAACGTTTCTATTAACAATATCTTTCAGGACCCTTTCCTCCGTTTTATGAGCTGTGGAAAAGAAGTTCCTGTAAAATAGTCTAATAGGGGGTATAGGTGTTGTGTTAGTTGTCTCTTCAGAGGTTGCATGGCGTTTCACTATCCTTCTTCTGATGTCTTCAACGAAACCATTGGAGACGCCGTTGTTGACTAGGACCTGCCTTACCCTACAGAGTTATTCATCGACTTGATTCCATCCTGAGCTGTGGCTGAGAGCACGGTCGACATAAGCGTTAACAACACTCCTCTAGTACCTATCTGGGCAGTCACTGTTGGCATTTAGGCTCATTCCTATGTTTGTTTCCTTAGTGTAGACTGCAGTGTGGAAACCTCCGCTCCTTTCCATGACTTTTACATCTAGAAAGGGCAGTTTCCCATCCTTCTCCATCTCGTAATTGAAACGCAACACAGAATTCTGCTCAAATGCCTCCTTCAGCTCCTGCAGATGTCTGACATCAGGTACCTGTGTAAAAATGTCGTCAACATACCTGCAGTATTTGGCCGGTTTCAAGTTCATGTCGACTAAGACCTTTTGTTCGATGGTACCCATGTAGAAGTTCGCAAACAGGACACCTAGGGAAGAACCCTTGGCGACCCCATCTACTTGCTTATACATGTGCCCCTCCGGGCTCAAGAAGGGTGCCTCTTTAGTACAAGCTTGGAGTAGTTTCTTTAGAATGTTTTCTGGTATGTCAAGAGGAGTACAGGCCGGATCACGATACACTCTGTCCGCTATCATCCCGATTGTTTCATCCACAGGTACGTTGGTAAACAGTGATTCTACGTCCAACGAGGCTCTTATCCTTGTGGCCCGTGTTCCTCGCAGTAAGTCAACAAATTCCTTTGGAGACTTCAGGCTGAAGGTGCGATGGACATAAGGAGTCAGCAAGCCGTTGAGTCGCTTCGCCAGTCTGTACGTGGGTGTGGGTATCTGGCGGATGATTGGCCGAAGTGGGTTTCCAGGCTTATGTGTCTTGACATTTCCATACGTTTATCCAGGTTTATATTCCCCAATAATCTTTGGCAGGTGGAGTCCGGATTTCTTGGCGTTCACAGTTTCAATCAATTTGTTGACCTTTGCTTTCAATCGGAATTGAAAAGGGACCCATAGCCTCGGAGAAGAAAATAAAAAGTATTCAGAGGAGAACTTGTGGTTTCTCACTGAACACTAATACTATCTTTTCCTATCACCCCCATTCTTTTGTATGTACACATATATATTTGCTTTATTTGAATTTGAACTTTGTTACAAAAAAGGAGGTACATATAGGTTACAAATATGGTTACCATAAGTTGTCGAGTTCCTCCAGCTCCTCAGATGGCGGGCAGGAACCCTGGATGCAGTGCACATTTCCCCTCTGTATCGCCACGCTGAGGCGCTGGAAAAGAAAGCTGGCAGCTCTAGGGTCCCTTGTGGTTTCAATGAGCCTAGAACCCAGTTCCTTCAATAAACTGGTAGCACTTTTACCCCAGGTGTCGAGTGTCTCAGAAGCAATGGGGACAAAATTGTAGTGGTGATCCAGTTCCCTATACTTATGGGATTTGGCTGCTTCCCTGTGGGGAGCAGCGCCACCTGGTTGTGCAACACTGAGGTCAATGTAAGTGTTAGCCAGGGTTGATATGCACGTGTAGTCCCATACCAACAGCTTGCTATTCTTCCAGGGGTTCACTGTGATACCATCCGGGCGACCAATATGAGCATCAGAGTTACGGGGCGTTAGATAACGGGGCAATCTTTCAGCTGGGCATCCAGCTGTGGTGAGGCTCCTCTTGATGATGTCGTTAACTTCACTGCGCCTCGAGTGCCATCCCCCTGTGCTTTGGCAGAGTTCGCCATGGTGGCCGTACCTGTCAGCCACCACCTCGTCGCAAATATACCTATATTTGGTGTGGATTGGGGCAGCAAGGCAGAGGGCCACAGCAATTCGGAGGGCCACAGCAATTCGGAGGGCGTGTGGTGTGAGACGCGTGCCAGTTGCCGACATTGCATTGGGGTTGCTCTATATATATATATATATATATATATATATATATATATATATATATATATATATATATATATATATATATATATATATATATATATGCGAACAAGCCTGAATGGTCCCCAGGACTATATGCGTCTGAAAACTCACACCCCAGAAGTGACTCGAACCCATACTCCCAGGAGCAATGCAACTGGTAACTACAGGGCGCCTTAATCCGCTTGACCATCACGGCCGGACAAAAGGAAGTGATTGCCGAAGCTATTTGAAACCACTTCCCTGCCGGCAACTCGGATGGTAATCTTGGGCATAGCATTTTATCAAATCATCTCATTCTATGGGGCACACGTGAGGAACACAAATGCCGGCGGGGAATTGGTTCAAATAGCTTCGGCTATCACTTCCTTTTGTCCGGCCGTGATAGTCAAGAGGATTAAGGCGCCCTGTAGTTACCAGTTGCGTTGCTCCTGGGAGTATGGGTTCGAGTCACTTCTGGGGTGTGAGTTTTCAGACATATATATATATATATATATATATATATATATATATATATATATATATATATATATATATATATATATATATATATATATATATATATATGCGAACAAGCCTGAATGGTCCCCAGGACTATATGCGTCTGAAAACTCACACCCCAGAAGTGACTCGAACCCATACTCCCAGGAGCAATGCAACTGGTAACTACAGGGCGCCTTAATCCGCTTGACCATCACGGCCGGACAAAAGGAAGTGATTGCCGAAGCTATTTGAAACCACTTCCCTGCCGGCAACTCGGATGGTAATCTTGGGCATAGCATTTTATCAAATCATCTCATTCTATGGGGCACACGTGAGGAACACAAATGCCGGCGGGGAATTGGTTCAAATAGCTTCGGCTATCACTTCCTTTTGTCCGGCCGTGATAGTCAAGAGGATTAAGGCGCCCTGTAGTTACCAGTTGCGTTGCTCCTGGGAGTATGGGTTCGAGTCACTTCTGGGGTGTGAGTTTTCAGACATATATATATATATATATATATATATATATATATATATATATATATATATATATATATATATATATATATATATATATATATATATATATATATACATATGTCGTACCTAGTAGCTAGAACGCACTTCTCGGCCTACTATGCAAGGCCCGATTTGCCTAATAGGCCGAGTGATTTTCTTTATGTTCAATAAATTGTTTCCAGTTGGTTTATTTTAAATATTTTTATTATAATTTGTCAAGAACATAAATTATTGACTTAATTTTGTTTGTTTTGGTTAGGTTAAGATAGGTTAGGTTAGGTTTTTTTTTTTTTTTTTTTTTTTTTTTTTTTTTTTTTTTTTTTTTTTTTGAGATATATACAAGAGTTGTTACATTCTTGTACAGCCACTAGTACGCGTAGCGTTTCGGGCAAGTCCTTAATCCTATGGTCCCTGGAATACGATCCCCTGCCGCGAAGAATCGTTTTTTCATCCAAGTACACATTTTACTGTTGCGTTAAACAGAGGCTACAGTTAAGGAATTGCGCCCAGTAAATCCTCCCCGGCCAGGATACGAACCCATGACATAGCGCTCGTGGAACGCCAGGCGAGTGTCTTACCACTAAACGACGGAGACTGCTTAAGGTTAGGTAGGGTTGGTTAGGTTAGGTTAGGTAGGGTTGGTTAGGTTCGGTTATATATCTACGTCAGTTGTAACGTAGTTTAAAAAAATTAACTCATACATAATGAAATGGATAGCTTTATCATTTCATGATTTTTTTTTTAAATATTGAAAATCAGGATAACTTTGCTTATTAGGGAAATCGGGCCTTGCATAGTAGGCCGAGAAGTGCATTCTGGCTGCTAGGTACGACATATATATATATATATATATATATATATATATATATATATATATATATATATATATATATATATATATATATATATTATTATATATGACCGAAAAAGTAAGATTAATAATTCTAACACGAATTTTCTCAATGTTTCGTACATTTCTTTTCACTGTTGGAGGTAATTCAAAAATCAATTCTCCAAAATTCATTTTTATTTCTAGTCTGACGCGACACGAGCGCGTTTCGTAAAACTTATTACATTTTCAAAGACTTTAGTTTACAAATATACAACTGAATAGAACTTACACATCTCCGATTTTGTTTATATCTACATTTGAGTGAGGTGGATGGGGTGAGGTGGCATTAATAGGGTATTAATTTCATCAACACAAGACAGAACAAGAGGTGGCATTAATAGGGTGTTAATTTCATCAACACAAGACAGAACACGAAACAATGGGTATTGAAATGGAAGTGATTGTAGAAAGCCTATTGGTCCATATTTCTTGATGCTTCTATATTGGAGCGGAGTCTTGAGGTGGGTAGAATATAGTTGTGCATTAATTGGCTGTTGATTGCTGGTGTTGACTTCTTAATGTGTAGTGCCTCGCAAACGTCAAGCCGCCTGCTATCGCTGTATCTATCGATGATTTCTGTGTTGTTTACTAGGATTTCTCTGGCGATGGTTTGGTTTTGGGAAGAGATTATATGTTCCTTAATGGAGCCCTGTTGTTTATGCATCGTTAAACGCCTAGAAAGAGATGTTGTTGTCTTGCTTATATACTGTTTTTTTTGGAGCTTACAGTCCCCAAGTGGGCATTTGAAGGCATAGACGACGTTGGTCTCTTTTAAAGCGTTCTGCTTTGTGTCTGGAGAGTTTCTCATGAGTAGGCTGGCCGTTTTTCTGGTTTTATAGTAAATCGTCAGTTGTATCCTCTGATTTTTGTCTGTAGGGATAACGTTTCTATCAACAATATCTTTCAGGACCCTTTCCTCTGTTTTATGAGCTGTGGAAAAGAAGTTCCTGTAAAATAGTCTAATAGGGGGTATAGGTGTTGTGTTAGTTGTCTCTTCAGAGGTTGCATGGCGTTTCACTTTCCTTCTTATGATGTTTTCGACGAAACCATTGGAGAAGCCGTTGATGACTAGGACCTGCCTTACCCTACAGAGTTCTTCGTCGACTTGCTTCCATTCTGAGCTGTGACGTAGAGCACGGTCGACATATGCGTTAACAACACTCCTCTTGTACCTGTCTGGGCAGTCGCTGTTGGCATTTAGGCACATTCCTATGTTCGTTTCCTTAGTGTAGACTGCAGTGTGGAAACCTCCGCTCTTTTCCATGACTGTTACATCTAGAAAGGGCAGCTTCCCATCCTTTTCCATCTCGTAAGTGAAACGCAGCACCGAACTCTGCTCAAATGCCTCCTTCAGCTCCTGCAGATGTCTGACATCAGGTACCTGTGTAAAAATGTCGTCAACATACCTGCAGTATATGGCCGGTTTCAAGTTCATGTCGACTAAGACTTTTTGCTCGATGGTACCCATGTAGAAGTTTGCAAACAGGACACCTAGGGGAGAACCCATGGCGACCCCATCTACTTGCTTATACATGTGCCCATCCGGGCTCAAGAAGGGTGCCTCTTTAGTACAAGCTTGGAGTAGTTTCCTTAGAATATTTCGGGTATGTCAAGAGGAGTACAGGCTGGATCACGATACACTCTGTCGGCTATCATCCCGATTGTCTCGTCCACAGGTACGTTGGTAAACAGCGATTCTACGTCCAATGAGGCTCTTATCCCTGTGGCCCGTGTGCCCCGCAGTAAGTCAACAAATTCCTTTGGAGACTTCAGGCTGAAGGCGCAAGGAACATAAGGAGTCAGCAGGCCGTTGAGTCGCTTCGCCAGTCTGTACGTGGGTGTGGGTATCTGGCTAATGATTGGCCGAAGTGGGTTTCCAGGCTTGTGTGTCTTGACATTTCCATACGCATATCCAGGTTTATATTCCCCAATGATCTTTGGCAGGTGGAGTCCGGATTTCTTGGCGTTCACAGTTTCGATCAGTTTGTTGACCTTTGCTTTCAATTCGGCTGTAGTGTCCTTTGTTACCCTTTGGAACTTAGTTTAGTCAGAGAGTATGAGGTTCATTTTCGCCAGATATTCATCTTTTTTAAGAATGACATATATTGGCGACTTGTCACCTCTTCTGACAACTATCTCCTTGTTCTCACGAAGGCTTTTAGCTGCCGCTTTGAGCTCGGGGGACAGTATGGTGCTTCTGTAATTGCCTCGATTCTTTCCTCCTTCTGCAATAAGTTCTGCTTGTAAGGTATCTTTGGTAGTGACCTTTTGTGTCTCGAGGTCGAATATGTCGTCCAACAGAATTTCCAACTCTACTTTCCGGGCCATCTCACTCGGTCTGGACATAACGTGACAGTTTATGCCCAGATTTAGGAGAGTGACTTGGTCCTCAGTGAGGTTAATTCCTTCAAGGTTCAGGAAGCCATCTCTTGGTCGTGGAATTGCCATAGGTCCTCCATATAATGTTGTAAGTTTCTTGATAATCCTTGTTTCAGTGCTGAGGTGATGTTGGTCTGTGAGGATGTCGAGGTGTTGTTCAATGCGGGAACGGATACTTTCGTCGATGTTGCTATTTCTCCACTCGTTTGTAGCATGAAGTACTTGCGTTTTGTTGTCTTTGATTTCATTCTCTGCCTTGTATATCTGATCACGAATCAGATCCTGGCGATATTTTATCGTGAAGGCTTGATTCCTTGCTGCTGGGTCGTGCGCTTTAATATTAGTATATTTTGGTAGCAGTCTTTCCTGTAGACATATATTATTAAATATGACCGAAAAAGTAAGATTAATAATTCTAACACGAATTTTCTCAATCTTTCGTACATTTCTTTTCACTGTTGGAGGTAATTCAAAAATCAATTCTCCAAAATTCATTTTTATTTCTAGTCTGACGCGACACAGACTAGAAATAAAAATGAATTTTGGAGAATTGATTTTTGACTCCACCTGCCAAAGATCACTGGGGAATATAAACCTGGATATGCGTATGGAAATGTCAAGACACACAAGCCTGGAAACCCACTTCGGCCAATCATTAGCCAGATACCCTCACCCACGTACAGACTGGCGAAGCGACTCAATGGCCTGCTGACTCCTTATGTTCCTTGCGCCTTCAGCCTGAAGTCTCCAAAGGAATTTGTTGACTTACTGCGGGGCACACGGGCCACAGGGATAAGAGCCTCGTTGGACGTAGAATCGCTGTTTACCAACGTACCTGTGGACGAGACAATCGGGATGATAGCCGACAGAGTGTATCGTGATCCAGCCTGTACTCCTCTTGACATACCCGAAAATATTCTAAGGAAACTACTCCAAGCTTGTACTAAAGAGGCACCCTTCTTGAGCCCGGATGGGCACATGTATAAGCAAGTAGATGGGGTCGCCATGGGTTCTCCCCTAGGTGTCCTGTTTGCAAACTTCTACATGGGTACCATCGAGCAAAAAGTCTTAGTCGACAAGAACTTGAAACCGGCCATATACTGCAGGTATGTTGACGACATTTTTACACAGGTACCTGATGTCAGACATCTGCAGGAGCTGAAGGAGGCATTTGAGCAGAGTTCCGTGCTGCGTTTCACTTACGAGATGGAAAAGGATGGGAAGCTGCCCTTTCTAGATGTAACAGTCATGGAAAAGAGCGGAGGTTTC
This sequence comes from Procambarus clarkii, assembly GCF_040958095.1. Classification (NCBI taxonomy): domain Eukaryota; kingdom Metazoa; phylum Arthropoda; class Malacostraca; order Decapoda; family Cambaridae; genus Procambarus; species Procambarus clarkii. The sequence goes on from NC_091163.1 coordinate 15,498,828, forward strand.
CACACTGCAGTCTACACTAAGGAAACGAACATAGGAATGTGCCTAAATGCCAACAGCGACTGCCCAGACAGGTACAAGAGGAGTGTTGTTAACGCATATGTCGACCGTGCTCTAAGCCACAGCTCAGAATGGAAGCAAGTCGACGAAGAACTCTGTAGGGTAAGGCAGGTCCTAGTCAACAACGGCTTCTCCAATGGTTTCGTCGAAAACATCATAAGAAGGAAAGTGAAACGCCATGCAACCTCTGAAGAGACAACTAACACAACACCTATACCCCCTATTAGACTATTTTACAGGAACTTCTTTTCCACAGCTCATAAAACAGAGGAAAGGGTCCTGAAAGATATTGTTGATAGAAACGTTATCCCTACAGACAAAAATCAGAGGATACAACTGACGATTTACTATAAAACCAGAAAAACGGCCAGCCTACTCATGAGAAACTCTCCAGACACAAAGCAGAACGCTTTAAAAGAGACCAACGTCGTCTATGCCTTCAAATGCCCACTTGGTGACTGTAAGCTCCAAAAAAACCAGTATATAGGCAAGACAACAACATCTCTTTCTAGGCGTTTAACAATGCATAAACAACAGGGCTCCATTAAGGAACATATAATCTCTTCCCACAACCAAACCATCGCCAGAGAAATCCTAGTAAACAACACAGAAATCATCGATAGATACAGCGATAGCAGGCGGCTTGACGTTTGCGAGGCACTACACATTAAGAAGTCAACATCAGCAATCAACAGCCAATTAATGCACAACTATATTCTACCCACCTCAAGACTCCGCTCCAATATAGAAGCATCAAGAAATATGGACCAATAGGCTTTCTACAATCATTTCCATTTCAATACCCATTGTTTCGTGTTCTGTCTTGTGTTGATGAAATTAATACCCTATTAATGCCACCTCTTGTTCTGTCTTGTGTTGATGAAATTAATACCCTATTAATGCCACCTCACCCCATCCACCTCACTCAAATGTAGATATAAACAAAATCGGAGATGTGTAAGTTCTATTCAGTTGTATATTTGTAAACTAAAGTCTTTGCAAATGTAATAAGTTTTACGAAACGCGCTCGTGTCGCGTCAGACTAGAAATAAAAATGAATTTTGGAGAATTGATTTTTGAATTACCTCCAACAGTGAAAAGAAATGTACGAAAGATTGAGAAAATTCGTGTTAGAATTATTAATCTTACTTTTTCGGTCATATTTAATAATATATGCCTACAGGAAAGACTGCTACCAAAATATACTAATATATATATATATATATATATATATATATATATATATATATATATATATATATATATATATATATATATATATATATATATAAATATATATATATATATATATATATATATATATATATATATAAATATATATATATATATATATATATATATATATATATATATATATATATATATATATATATATATATATATATATATATATATATATATATATATATATATTTATTGTTACAGTAAAGTCTCTAGGAAGAGATTCGGCCTACTCCATTATCGCCTATTCTACTCAATCACGTCTATGTAATAAAGAACTGCAGCCAAGAACAACAACAACAACTTCTTCCAGACGTCTAGACAATACCACCAGTCTACCAGTCCCCCTTCTGTACCAAGGCCTGCACCTGGGTTGCTGGGAGGCCACGCCCTCAGTAACAAGCAGTTAAAGGAGCCGGTTCATAGTTTAAAGAATACATCAGCGCCCTCTGCTCGGTCGATATTCTGTATATATAGGACTACCAAGTTCTCCAAGATTCAGATTACTCCTGTGTGCTCAGCTGAGTAGACCTGTTGACACATCTCGTTGTGGTAACAGATTTAGTCAGACTAGGTCATGGTATTCTGCATCATATATTATTTTGCACCTTAACGTAACGTAAATTTGATTATTCATATTGTTTATTTTGCACATTTTGTACTAAAGCCAAGCCTGGATATTTTTTGTAACTTGTTTAATTTATTTTTAAAGTAAAGTATTTTTAAATGTTTTTTCGCTCTGCGTTATCCTACAATTTACCACACTGTGAAGACACCTTTAGCAGTTTAATTTTTTTTCTTATTTTCTTTTTAAATATTTTGTGACTGACATTAGAGACTGCACCACCACCAACAATACCGTCACAATATATGTATGTATATATATATATATATATATATATATATATATATATATATATATATATATATATATATATATATATATATATATATATGTATATATATATATATATATATATATATATATATATATATATATATATGCGAACAAGCCTGAATGGTCCCCAGGACAATATGCAACTGAAAACTCACACCCCAGAAGTGACTCGAACCCATACTCCCAGGAGCCACGCAACTGGTATGTACAAGACGCCTTAATCCACTTGACCATCACGACCGGACAAAATGAGGTGATAGCCGAGGCTATTTGAACCACCCCACCGCCGGCACTCGGATAGTAATCTTGGGCATAGCATTTTACCAAATCACCTCATTCTTTGGGGCACACGTGAGGAACACAAATGCGAACAAGCCTGAATGGTCCCCAGGACAATATGCAACGGAAAACTCACACCCCCAGAAGTGACTCGAACCCATACTCCCAGGAGCCACGCAACTGGTATGTACAAGACGCCTTAATCCACTTGACCATCACGACCGGACAAAATGAGGTGATAGCCGAGGCTATTTGAACCACTCCACCGCCGGCACTCGGATAGTAATCTTGGGCATAGCATTTTACCAAATCACCTCATTCTTTGGGGCACACGTGAGGAACACAAATGCGAACAAGCCTGAATTGTCCTGGGTACCATTCAAGCTTGTTCGCATTTGTGTTCCTCACGTGTGCCCCAAAGAATGAGGTGATTTGGTAAAATGCTATGCCCAAGATTACTATCCGAGTGCCGGCGGTGGGGTGGTTCAAATAGCCTCGGCTATCACCTCATTTTGTCCGGTCGTGATGGTCAAGTGGATTAAGGCGTCTTGTACATACCAGTTGCGTGGCTCCTGGGAGTATGGGTTCGAGTCACTTCTGGGGTGTGAGTTTTCAGTTATATATATATATATATATATATATATATATATATATATATATATATATATATATATATATATATATATATGTCGTACCTAGTAGCCAGAACGCACTTCTCAGCCTACTTTGCAAGGCCCGATTTGCCTAATAAACCAAGTTTTCATGAATTAATATATTTTCTCTAATTTTTTTTATGAAATGATAAAGCTACCCATTTCATTATGTATGAGGTCAATTTTTTTATTGGAGTTAAAATTAACGTAGATATATGACCGAACCTAACCAACCCTACCTAACCTAGGTACCTAACCTAGGTTAGGTAGCCGAAAAAGTTAGGTTAGGTTAGGTTAGGTAGGTTAGGTCGTCGAAAAGCAATTAATTCATAAAAACTTGGCTTATTAGGCAAATCGGGCATTGCATATTAGGCTGAGAAGTGCGTTCTGGCTACTAGGTACGACATTATATATATATATATATATATATATATATATATATATATATATATATATGTCGTACCTAGTAGCCAGAACTCACTTCTCAGCCTACTATTCAAGGCCCGATTTGCCTAATAAGCCAAGTTTTCCTGAATTAATATATTTACTATAATTTTTTTTTTATGAAGTGATAAAGCAACCCTTTTCTCTATGTATGAGGTCAATTTTTTTTTATTGGAGTTAAAATTAACGTAGATATATGACCGAACCTAACCAACCCTACCTAACCTAACCTAACCTATATTTATATGTAAGGTTAGGTTAGGTAGCCAAAAAAAGCTAGGTTAGGTTAGGTTAGGTAGGTTAGGTAGACGAAAAACAATTAATTCATGAAAACCTGGCTTATTAGGCAAATCGGGCCTTGAATAGTAGGCTGAGAAGTGCGTTCTGGCTATTAGGTACGACATATATATATATATATATATATATATATATATATATATATATATATTATATATATATATATATATATATATATATATATATATATATATATGTCGTACCTAGTAGCCAGAACGCACTTCTCAGCCTACTATGCAAAGCTCGATTTGCCTAATAAGCCAAGTTTTCATGATTTAATGTTTTTTCGACTACCTAACCTACCTAACCTAACCTAACCTAACTTTTTCGGCTACCTAACCTAACCTAACCTATAAAGATAGGTTAGGTTAGGTTAGGTAGGGTTGGTTAGGTTCGGTCATATATCTACGTTAATTATAACTCCAATAAAAAAAATTGACCTCATACATAATGAAATGGGTAGCTTTATCATTTCATAAGAAAAAAATTAGAGAAAATATATTAATTCAGGAAAAGTTGGCTTATTAGACAAATCGGGCCTTGCATAGTAGGCTGAAAAGTGCGTTCTGGCTACTAGGTACGACATATATATATATATATATATATATATATATATATATATATATATATATATATATATATATATATATATATATATATATATATATATATTTAAGATGAATAGGAAAACCAGGGATATACTGAACATCTTGTATCAGAATCTTTACTTTAAAAAACATAACGTTTCGAATACTTCTCGTATTCATCATCAGATCTAAAAGAAAAAACAGAAATGACAATCAAATAGCTGGTAAACAAAGAACTCATACTGAATATAATTGCCTATCAAAGAAAGGAAAATGCTTAAAAAACAAAACACTTAAGCGCACTTAAATTATTAGAACCATTAACGCATAATGAATTTACTGTGAGAAATTCTCGGGATTTTGTAAAAGAACTTTCCTCTTTAAATTTTGAGTTCCCAACTATAATGGCCAGTTTCAATGTTGAATCACTTTTTACTAATATTCCTCTGTTGGAAACCATTGATATCTGTGTAAGTCAATTATTTGCGGACACTAACTTAGTGTCTGGATTTTGTAGTAAAATATTCAGGCGGCTGTTAGAAATAGCAGTTAAAGACTCCATCTTTATGTTTAATAATATTTATTATAAACAAATTGATGGAGTAGCAATGGGGTCTCCTTTAGGTCCTGCACTGGCTAATGCTTTTTTGAGTTTTCACAAAATAAATTGGCTTGATAATTGTCCTTCGGCCTTTAAACCAGTCTTGTACAGGAGATATGTAGATGACACTTTTTTGTTGTTTAGGGACCAATGTCATATTGAGAAATTTAGAGAGTATCTTAATGCACAACATAGTAATATACGGTTTACTGCAGAGTGTGAAGTTGATAATTCATTGTCGTTTCTTGATGTAAAAGTGAATAACCTCAATGGGTTCAACACTAATGTTTTTAGGAAACCAACCTTTACTGGTTTAGGTTTAAATTTTAATTCCTTTGTTCCTGATATTTTTAAGAAAAATGCTATTAACACTCTACTGAATAGGGCCTTTGTTTTATGTTCTAATTGGAATAACTTTGATCAGGAAATAAATTTTCTTGTGAAATTTTTTTCAAATAATGGTTATCCTGTGCATATGGTTTATACTTTTATAAGGAATTTCTTAAATAAGAAGTTTCACCCATCGTGATCCCTACAGTGGAAAGGGATCTTAAATATATTAAATTACCATTTTATGGCAGTATTAGCTTTTCTGTAAGGAGTCGTTTGAGGAGACTGTTGCAGCAGTGTTATCCTCAAGTAGACTTTAGATTTATTTTTATCAACACAAATAGCATAGGCTCTTATTTTAAATTTAAAGATAAAGTGCCTACCCCCTTGTGCTCAAATGTCGTATATATGTATAATTGTTCCAGCTGTAATGCTGGATATGTCGGGAGTTCCATTCGGAACTTTAAGATTAGGATACTTGAGCATCGGGGATTATCTTTTAGGACTGGATTACCATTGTCTAAACCAGCATTTTCGGAGATTAGAAACCATTGTTATGAGTTTGATCATTCTCTGCTGGAATCTGATTTTAAAATTCTGGACACTTGTATGAATGGCCAGTCAGATTTGAGAGTAATGGAATCCTTATATATAAAGGAGCTGCGGCCTCTGTTAAATAGCAACCTTTCAGCTGTTCAATTGTACACTGTATAGTGCACAGTAGGCCCTGTCATTTGATTTTTAGTTTATTTTGGTAGTTTAATTTTGTTTAGTTTACCATGTCTTTGCCCTTTCTTACTTATTTCAAGTCTTAACATTGTACATTAATATAATCTTTTATTTAGGATATATAACACATTTTTTGGTATTTAATTTTATTTAATATTTGAGTTTTTTATAAGATTTTGGTTAGTACTTTATAATTGTCGTTTATTCTGTTTGTATTTTACATACATTTTTTTGTAGATTTGTAGTCATTATATAAATATTTGTTATAGTGTTTAGTATCTATGTGTTGGGTATCAAGTTTCACTTCTGATCACTTCACGTAAGTTTAATGGAATGGTTTGTTTTAGTAGTAATAAATTTCATCTTGTAGTTTAATGGATTTTAAATTAGTTTTAATATATGTGACAGTTAATAAGTTTTATTTGTATTGATCACTTTAAGTGTGCTTAAGTGTTTTGTTTTTTAAGCATTTTCCTTTCTTTGATAGGCAATTATATTCAGTATGAGTTCTTTGTTTACCAGCTATTTGATTGTGATTTCTGTTTTTTCTTTTAGATCTGATGATGAATACGAGAAGTGTTCGAAACGTTATGTTTTTTAAAGTAAAGATTCTGATACAAGATGTTCAGTATATCCCTGGTTTTCCTATTCATCTTAAAATTAAGATTCCTGTTGACTGAGATATATATATATATATATATATATATATATATATATATATATATATGAATGAAAACTCACACCCCAGAAGTGACTCGAACCCATACTCCCAGAAGCAACGCAACTGGTAACTACAGGGCGCCTTAATCCGCTTGACCATCACGGCCGTCAAAAGGAAGTGATAGCCGAGGCTATTTGAGCCACTTCCCCGACGGCAACTCGGATGGTAATCTT
>NC_091163.1:15508338-15620838 GCF_040958095.1 Procambarus clarkii
TAAGCCAAGTTTTTATGAATTAATTGTTTTTCCACTACCTAACCTAACCTAACTTTTTCGGCTACCTAACCTAACCTAACCTATAAAGATAGGTTAGGTTAGGTTAGGTAGGGTTGGTTAGGTTCGGTCATATATCTACGTTAATTTTAACTCCAATAAAAAAAAATTGACCTCATACATAATGAAATGGGTAGCTTTATCATTTCATAAAAAAAAATTAGAGAAAATATAATAATTCATGAAAACTTGGCTTATTAGGCAAATCGGGCCTTGCATAGAAGGCTGAGAAGTGCGTTCTGGTATATATATATATATATATATATATATATATATATATATATATATATATATATATATATATATATATATATATATATATATATATATATATATTATTAAATATGACCGAAAAAGTAAGATTAATAATTCTAACACGAATTTTCTCAATCTTTCGTACATTACGCTTCACTGTTGGAGGTAAATCAAAAATCACTTCTCCAAAATTCATTTTTATTTCTAGTCTGACGCGACACGGGCGCGTTTCGTAAAACTTATTACATTTTCAAAGACTTCACAAATACACAACTGATTAGAACTTACGTCTCTCTGATATTATATCTACATTTGAGTGAGGTGGGAAGGATGATGTGGCATTAACACAAGACAGAACAGGGGATATTAATAGGGTATTAAAAGTATCAACACAAGACAGAACAGAAAACAATGGGTATTGAATAGAAGTGTTTGTAGAAAGCCTATTGGTCCATATTTCTTGATGCTTCTATATTGGAGCGGAGTCTTGAGGTGGGTAGAATATAGTTGTGCAATAATTGGCTGTTGATTGCTGGTGTTGACTTCTTGATGTGTAGTGCCTCGCAAACGTCAAGCCGCCTGCTATCGCTGTATCTATCGATGATTTCTGTGTTGTTTACTAGGATTTCTCTGGCGATGGTTTGGTTATGGGAAGAGATTATATGTTCCTTAATGGAGCCCTGTTGCTTATGCATCGTTAAACGCCTAGAAAGAGATGTTGTTGTCTTGCCTATATACTGATTTTTTTGGAGCTTACAGTCCCCAAGTGGGCATTTGAAGGCATAGACGACGTTAGTCTCTTTTAAAGCGTTCTGTTTTGTGTCTGGAGAGTTTCTCATGAGTAGGCTGGCCGTTTTTCTGGTTTTATAGTAAATCGTCAGTTGTATCCTCTGATTTTTGTCTGTAGGGATAACGTTTCTATTAACAATATCTTTCAGGACCCTTTCCTCCGTTTTATGAGCCGTGGAAAAGAAGTTCCTGTAAAATAGTCTAATAGGGGGTATAGGTGTTGTGTTAGTTGTCTCTTCAGAGGTTGCATGGCTTTTCACTTTCCTTCTTATGATGTCTTCGATGAAACCATTGGAGAAGCCGTTATTGACTAGAACCTGCCTTACCCTACAGAGTTCTTCGTCGATTTGCTTCCATTCTGAGCTGTGGCTGAGAGCACGGTCGACGTATGCGTTAACAACACTCCTCTTGTACCTGTCGGGGCAGTCGCTGTTGGCATTTAGGCACATTCCTATGTTTGTTTCCTTAGTGTAGACTGCAGTGTGGAAACCTCCGCCCTTTTCCATGACTGTTACATCTAGAAAAGGCAGCTTCCCATCCTTTTCCGTCTCGTAAGTGAAACGCAGCACGGAACTCTGCTCAAATGCCTCCTTCAGCTCCTGCAGATGTCTGACATCAGGTACCTGTGTAAAAATGTCGTCAACATACCTGCAGTATATGGCCGGTTTCAAGTTCATGTCGACTAAGACTTTTTGCTCGATGGTACCCATGTAGAAGTTTGCAAACAGGACACCTAAGGGAGAACCCATGGCGACCCCATCTACTTGCTTATACATGTGCCCATCCGGGCTCAAGAAGGGTGCCTCTTTAGTACAAGCTTGGAGTAGTTTCCTCAGAATACTTTCTGGCATGTCAAGAGGAGTACAGGCTGGATCACGATACACTCTGTCGGCTATCATTCCGATTGTCTCGTCCACAGGTACGTTGGTAAACAGCGATTCTACGTCCAACGAGGCTCTTATCCCTGTGGCCCGTGTGCCCCGCAGTAAGTCCACAAATTCCTTTGGAGACTTCAGGCTGAAGGCGCAAGGAACATAAGGAGTCAGCAGGCCGTTGAGTCGCTTCGCCAGTCTGTACGTGGGTGTGGGTATCTGGCTAATGATTGGCCGAAGTGGGTTTCCAGGCTTGTGCGTCTTGACATTTCCATACGCATATCCAGGTTTATATTCCCCAATGATCTTTGGCAGGTGGAGTCCGGATTTCTTGGCGTTCACAGTTTCGATCAGTTTGTTGACCTTTGCTTTTAATTCGGCTGTAGTGTCCTTCGTTACCCTTTGGAACTTAGTTTGGTCAGAGAGTATGATGTTCATTTTCGCCAGATATTCATCTTTTTTAAGAATGACATATATTGGCGACTTGTCACCTCTCCTGACAACTATCTCCTTGTTCTCACGAAGGCTTTTAGCTGCCGCTTTAAGCTCGGGGGACAGTATGGTGCTTCTGTAGTTGCCTCGATTCTTTCCTCCTTCTGCAATAAGTTCTGCTTGTAAGGTATCTTTGGTAGTGACCTTCTTTTGTGTCTCGAGGTCGAATATGTCATCCAACAGAATTTCCAACTCTACTTTCCGGGCCATTTCACTCGGTCTGGACATAACATGACAGTTTATGCCCAGATTTAGGAGAGTTACTTGGTCCTCAGTGAGGTTAATTCCTGCAAGGTTCAGGAAGCCATCTCTTGGTCGTGGAATTGCCATAGGTCCTCCATATAATGTTGTTAAAAAAAAAAAAAAAACGGCCAGCCTACTCATGAGAAACTCTCCAGACACAAAACAGAACGCTTTAAAAGAGACTAACGTCGTCTATGCCTTCAAATGCCCACTTGGGGACTGTAAGCTCCAAAAAACCCAGTATATAGGCAAGACAACAACATCTCTTTCTAGGCGTTTAACGATGCATAAGCAACAGGGCTCCATTAAGGAACATATAATCTCTTCCCATAACCAAACCATCGCCAGAGAAATCCTAGTAAACAACACAGAAATCATCGATAGATACAGCGATAGCAGGCGGCTTGACGTTTGCGAGGCACTACACATCAAGAAGTCAACACCAGCAATCAACAGCCAATTATTGCACAACTATATTCTACCCACCTCAAGACTCCGCTCCAATATAGAAGCATCAAGAAATATGGACCAATAGGCTTTCTACAAACACTTCTATTCAATACCCATTGTTTTCTGTTCTGTCTTGTGTTGATACTTTTAATACCCTATTAATATCCCCTGTTCTGTCTTGTGTTAATGCCACATCATCCTTCCCACCTCACTCAAATGTAGATATAATATCAGAGAGACGTAAGTTCTAATCAGTTGTGTATTTGTGAAGTCTTTGAAAATGTAATAAGTTTTACGAAACGCGCCCGTGTCGCGTCAGACTAGAAATAAAAATGAATTTTGGAGAAGTGATTTTTGATTTACCTCCAACAGTGAAGCGTAATGTACGAAAGATTGAGAAAATTCGTGTTAGAATTATTAATCTTACTTTTTCGGTCATATTTAATAATATATGTCTACAGGAAAGACTGCTACCAAAATATACTAATATATATATATATATATATATATATAGAGAGAGAGAGAGAGAGAGAGAGAGAGAGAGAGAGAGAGAGAGAGAGAGAGAGAGAGAGAGAGAGTATATTTTAGTAGCAATCTTTATTGTAAACATATGTTGTTGAATTTGACCGAAAGGGTAAGATTAATGACTCTAACACGAATGTTCTCAATATTTCTTACGTTTTTCTTCACTGTCGGGGTAATTGAAAAATTAACTCTCCAAAGGTCATTTTCGCATTTTTATTTAAGATCTGACGCCTAAAAGCGTTTCGCCAGGACTTCTCACATTTTCAAAGACATATATTTACACACATTATTTTAAATAAGAATGAAATGATGTGTGTAAAAATCTGTTATGGTTTATTCGACTATATATGGGAGTATGTTATTGCATAACTAAATATTTCAGAACAATTTCCTCACCAGAAAACAAAAGTATCGGTTAAATAAGGGTGAATATAATACTCTTCATGAACAGATATTATGACAAATAGTCTCCATTGTGGAAGAAATAACATCATATATATTTAAACAAATAATTGAAAGAGTAATTGACATGTCACTTGCTAAATTCCTCGACATTTACTAGAAATTTATGATAAAATATGAGATTAATATGCAGAAATATGCATTGAATTTTAGAATAATGTTGCTGGAGAATGAGATTTTTGAATATAGAAACGAGGTAATAACTTTAATACTACAACGTGGTCAGATGACAATAATGAAGTTATTAGAATTAACAAAATGTCTGTTGACTGAGAAGCTCTCCTGAAACGCACATATTCATGAATAGACATATTCGTCATATTTAATATAATGAAATAGATATTAAAGGAGAAATGAAGAAGACATGAAAGTAGGTTTGAAAATATCCTGAAGGAAAATATTAAGTTTATTTAATTGACGACCAATATGAGCTCGTCTGAACCCATCTTGCCCAATAAAATTCTTGCAAATTGAAAGATATCAACACTCTGTAAACTGTTATTGTCTATACTGAATTGTTACGACCATCTACGTAACAATTTCGGTCTTCAGGTTTCGCCACTTTGCTTTTTACTTACCCAGGTTTGAAAGAATGGTTTCGAATATACTCTATAACAGGTATATGATTTACCTTCAACTATAAAGAAAAAACTGCATTTCTTCACCTCCAGAGTCAATGTTTACCAATGAGATATCTTCGATTAAACAGACTCTGGTCCCCAAAACACCACTTTACTGACATAACTAACAGGCCAACAGAGTCCCTCAATCACTTTCTAGCTAATAAACTTTGATGGGAAAGTGAGTAAATGACTTAAATGCACTAGAATAGCGGTGATAAGTTACCTATGGATTACTAAGCAAGACCCCTAATTTGTAAGGGGAAGGCCGCTCCCCACCTCATAGGTACTCAAGTCCACAAATGGGATGGCAGAGGGCAGGGTATCCACCATCTACCATCCCCAGAGGGCGGATACCCAGAAAAATACCAACAAATATTCATTCAACTAAAACAACTACCTGTTTGTGAGCGGCCGCCTGCCAGTCGACAGTGGACCCCGATGTCAGGATCGTTATAGATGAGGCGAAATCCTCACACCGGGTAATCCAATGCCATTAATCAGGCTCCAAGGCTATATATCAACGGGTTGAGTTGCCTTTACCGACAAATCTATCACCGAACCTCGAGAAACACTGGAGCTTGCAAGGAAGATGTTTCCTCATGTCAGAGCTTACGAGTGGGCCAAAATGTCTCTTTCTTGCATTGCACTTCGTGTCTATTACCACCGTGAGAGTCATTAGGATCACACCAACAAGTTACTGATAAAGTGTAGCTCGTTCGCTAATTTCAAACTGTCGTTCAGTCGTACCAAGACTGACGATCAGTCTGTTGGGGGTTGGGCTTAATATCATCAACCCAAAGAGTGTTAGCAGACCCACAAGACTGGAGGGAGAGGGCTGGAAGTTATCAAAACGGTTCGGAAACGTTTCAGACCATGTTGAAATGTTTTTTATTTTTTATTATTACAGGAATTAAATGGTGTCTGGGAGCATCATAAGGTGTTGTGAGGTAGGAAGTAATCAGAGGGTGCTGGAAAAAGGAATGCGCTCCTTGAAGGCACCAAACACTGCATTAAGATATCAAACAGGGTTGGTAGATATCAGACCGTAGGAACTTAATCATACTTTACTATAATAAAACAGACGGTACACGAAGATATCAGACGCCCATCATGCTCTTTTGAGCTGGTGTGTGTCATGATGTATCTTCCTCATAAGATAGTGCGAGAGAATTGTAATCTTCCCTCACTTCTACCGGTGATGAGGAATTTTTATTTTGATCCGAGGGAGACCAATTCATCACTCCATTCGTCTATAGAAACATTTCCTTGATGGTGGAGGGTGGTCAGTGCTCCTTCCAACTCTAGCCTGGAGATGAGCTTTTTTTTTAGCTTGGGGATGACCTGGTCTAACTTGGGGGATGACCTGGTCTAACTTGGGGGATGACCTGGTCTAACTTGGGGGATGACCTGGTCTAACTTGGGGGATGACCTGGTCTAACTTGGGGGGGATGACCTGGTCTAACTTGGGGGATGACCTGGTCTAACCTGGAGATGACTTGGTCTAGTCTGAGGACGACTTGTTCTAACCTGACCATGACCTCTTCCCTTTAGGGAACTAATCATCCAAAACTTTCATTTCGTGGAAGAACAAGCTGGAGAACAAGATGATCACTCAGCTTGTTCAGGTCTTGGAGACACGTTTCATTAATGCTTTGTTATAATGTCATTTTCGTAGAACACTCTCTTCAGATTTTGCGTTCCAGTTGAAGTTAATAACTTTTATTATACATTGCTCCAAGAAGTATTTTATTTTTTATCTATGAATGGGAAAACATTGGGTAAAAATTATATTTTGTTTATATTTACATATATATGAATTTAAATAAAATTATTGATACGCAGGTAATGACATAAAAATATTAAACATAAAAAATCATTATCCCCCTTTAATGTTCACAATATAAGATAAATTATTATATATTACTAAAGTTTCTATTATCTATTGTATTCAAGTACAGCAATTCTTAAGCGACGGTTGCTGGAATAACAGTTTACTCTTAAAGTTTCTCACTATTCAGCCTGTCCTCCTAAGATTTCCCAACGTCAAAAAAGTGTCGTACTAAAGTTTCCTATCCTACCCTACCAGACGACCCAAAATAGAAAACGAGACAGCATATCAATTTCGCGAGCTGCTATCATTTTCTAGGACGAAAATTTTCTGGCCATAAGTAGAGTATACGTCAAAATACGACGTTTTATTAGAAGGGCGGTTTGCACTATTACGCTAGATTCCAGAGGAAGACACTAGGTTAAACTCTTGTTATAACACTTTTACGTATACCACAATAGTAAACCAAGAAATACACCGATACACACTTTTGTTCGTCTTCAATATTTCCTTATTTCTTGAAGTTAAATTCGCCATGTCTGTTTTAAGATTAACTGTGAGAATGTAGCTCCACAATGCGTGCTTGCGCTAACTCGAGTGACCGCATGGTAATGGGGTCTACCATGCAGGATAATGGAGGCCGCATTGTGATCTAGGTTACTCATGCATACTTCCAAAGGTAACTGGACGCAGCCTGTGGCAATGTAGCTTGGTAATGCTGTAATCTAGTTTAGTATTACGTTGCTGTATTAACTGGATTTCCTCATAACGCAAATAATTATGCGTTGCTATTCTCTCTCTTCTTTTGTTTGGCTCTTGTATTTTGGGGTTGTATTTGTAAGCAGCCTTCGTCAGCGGCAGTCTGCAAGAACAACAACCCCAAGCATCAGTGTGCAACAACAAGCAACATTTCCACTCCTGCCATCATCAACTTTACGGTAAAAAATTCGGCTTTACCTCTTATGCCAAGTCATAAACAACAGATGAGATTGGCTTTTTCTTCCCCTGGCAGATGCACAGGGGATGGAGGGAAGGGAAGCACATGCATTCACTCCATTGTTTCTGTGTCACTAAACTGCTCTCTTGATTAAACAGTCTGATTTTTGCTGCACACATTACATTCAACATTCACAAATAGACAATTGTTACATTATAATTGGCTTTTGTCTAACCAGAAGCGTTCGAATTACTTATCCCATTAGCGTGTGATGTTTTTTATTAATATCTTGCAAGTGTACGGTATTAATCATTCATTAAAACAGGTTTATGCACTTATACCTGGGTATTATATTTGTATAAACTAAGGTCACTTTCACGATACCATAATTTAAAGTGCACGATTATCTTAGATGGTGCGTAGGTTATCGTAGATATTGCGTAGGTTATCGTAGATAATGCGTAGGTTACCGGTAATGGGTAGCTTAGAATTGCCAGTTTACTTTCTCATTAAATCGTGATTAATTTGACTTGTTTGGCTAAGAAAAGCGATCCTGTGGTATTGCTGAACGTTGTAAGTGGTTTCATGAACATAAGAAAATAAAAATTATATTGCTTGGCAAGAGGCCAGTTTATGCTATATCCGTTTTAATTAACCTCGTCTCCCCGTTGATCCAATAATCTACTCCTGAAAATTGTTAAATGGTTTGCCTTTAAAGTTCTTACTGGAAGCCCATTCGACTCTTCCACATCAGTTCCCAACCCTTAATTTTGTTCTATATTCATTTAAAAATTCATTTCTCCAATTTCGACTTGTGGTTACGCGTTATGGGGCTGTCCGACTGGGGCTGTTGTTGTTTTAGATTCAGCTACTCGGAACAAAAAGTTACAAGTAGCACGGACTATATGGAGCCTGTAGTGGACTTACCTGGCACAGGAGCGGGGCTGTAACTCTGTGTTCTGACAGCGACAGAGCCCTGTCTATGCAGCCCTTGTTTATGTTCCCTAACCCAATTGAAAACTTCGAGTATATCACGTCCTTGTCGGGCGACTCTTCAGTGAGTGTAAATTGAGACCTTACCTTACCTACCTTGAAGTTACCTTGAGGTGCTTCCGGGGCTTAGCGTCCCCGCGGTCCGGTCGTCGACCAGGCCTCCTGGTTGCTGGACTGATCAACCAGGCTGTTGGACGCGGCTGCTCGCATCCTGACGTATGAGTCACAGCCTGGTTCATCAGGTATCCTTTGGAGGTGCTTATCCAGTTCTTTCTTGAACACTGTGAGGGGATTCCCAGTTATGTCCCTTATGTGTAGCGGAAGCGTGTTGAACAATCTCGGACCTCTGATGTTGATAGTTCTCTCTCAGAGTACCTGTTGCACCTCCGCTTTTCAACGGGAGTATTCTGCACATCCTGCCATGTCTTCAGGTCTCATGTGATGTTATTTCTGTGTGCAGGTTTGGGACCAGCCCCTCTAATATTTTCCTCGTGTAAATTATTATGTATCTCTCCCGCCTGCGCTCAAGGGAGTACAGATTTAGGCTCTTTAGTCGGTCCCAATAGTTTAGGTGTTTTACTGAGTGGATTCTAGCAGTAAAGGATCTCTGCACGCTCTCCAGGTCAGCAATTTCTCCAGCTTTGAAAGGGTCTGTCATTGTGCAGCAGTACTCCACTCTAGAGAGCACAAGCGTTTTGAAAAGTATCATCATCGGTATAGCATCTCTAGTGTGAAAAGTTCTTGTTATCCAACCTGTCATTTTTCTTGCAGTTGTGACGGATACTTTATTGTGTTCTTTAAAGGTAAGGTCTTCCGACATGAGTACACCCAGATCCTTTACACTGCCTTTACGTTCTATGTTATGATTTGCCTGAGTTTTGTACGTGGTTTCCGTTTTTATATTTTCATTTTTTCCATAGCGCATGAGCTGGAACTTATCTTCGTTAAACACCATATTATTTTCTGTAGCCCATAGAAAGACCTGATCTACATCTGACTGGAGGTTTGCCGTGTCCTCTCTGTTGCCTACTCTCATGAAGATCCTAGTGTCATCTACAAAGGATGATACAGTGCTATAGGTTGTGTTCTTGTCTATGTCCGATATGAGGATGAGAAAAAGTATTGGAGCAAGCACAGTACCCTGGGGGACTGAGCTCTTCACGGTAGATGGGCTGGATTTTATTTTGTTGACTATTACACATTGGGTTCTGTTGGTCAGGAAATTGTAGATCCATCTGCCTATTTTTCCGGTAATTCCTTTTGAACGCATTTTATGTGCAATAACACCATGGTCACATTTATCAAAAGCTTTTGTGAAATCTGTGTAAATTACATCAGCGTTTTGTTTGTCTTCCATAGCATCTAATGCCATATCATAGTGGTCCAGCAACTGCGACAGGCAAGAGCGCCCTGTTCTGAAACCATGTTGTCCGGGGTTATGGAGATGCTGTGATTCCATGTATTTTGTGATCTTACTTCTTAGCACTCTCTCAAAATTTTGTATAATGTGCGATGTTAGTGCTATCGGTCTGTAATTTTTTGCCTCTGCCTTATTTCCTCCTTTATGAAGTGGTGCTATCTCTGCTATTTTTAGTATATCAGGAATAACGCCAGTATCTAGGCTTTGTCTCCACAGAATGTGGAGGGCCTGCGATAATGGTTTTTTACAGTTCTTGATGAATATGGAGTTCCAAGAATCCGGGCCTGGTGCAGAGTGCATAGGCATACTGTTTATGGCTTCTTCAAAATCCAGTGGGGATAAGGTGACGTCTGATATATGATTTGATGTTGGTATCATATCCATGAAAAATTCATTTGGGTTATCAATCTTTAGTGCGTTTAATGGCTCACTGAAAACAGAGTCGTACTGCTTCCTCAGTAGCTCGCTCATTTCTTTGTTGTCATCGGTGAAAGTTCCATCTCCCTTTCGCAGGGGCCCGATACTAGATGTGGTTTTTGATCTTGATTTTGCATAGGAGAAAAAATATTTCGGATTTCTCTCTATTTCACTGATGGCCTTTTCCTCTCTTTGCCTCTCCTGGGTTTTGTATGATTCTTGTAGCTTGCGTTCAATTGTTTCTATTTCTTTACCTAACCTTCTTCGCCGTTCTTGAGATAGGGTGCAACTCTCAAGTTGTTCCGCGATTCGTTTTCATCGCCTATATAGGGAACGACGTTCCCGTTCCAATCTGCATCTCTTCCTCTTTTTTCTTAGGGGTATGCGGTTTGAACATATTTCTAGTGCTACTGAGCTTATTTTTTCCAGGCACTGGTTCAGGTTTGCATTTTCTAGCTGTTCTTCCCAGTTTATTTCTGTGAAGTCCTGGTTTATTTGCTCCCAGTTTATCTGTTTATTATTGAAGTTGAATTTGCTGAAATCTCCTCCACCGGGAATCTGGACTGGTTTTGAAGGTCTACTCCCCATGGTTGTCATAACTTCAATTAAGTTGTGATCTGAGTAACAGGTATTTGTAATCATTATGTTCCTGATCAATTCATTATTATTAGTGAAAATGAGGTCCAGCGTGTTCTCCTTCCTAGTTGGTTCTACTATTTGCTGGTTTAAGGCAAACCTGTCACACAACCGTAGCAGGTCATTTGCATGTGCCTGTTCATTTAGGCTACTTCCTGGTATTCTTTCTGATATTACTGTATTAGCCAGGTGCTTCCATTTCAGGTGCAGTAGGTTGAAGTCCCCAAGCAGGATGATGTTCGGAGCTGGATTTGTGAGGTTTTCCAAGCAGTATTCTATTTTCATTAGTTGGTCTTTAAACTGCTGAGGGTTTGCTTCCGGTGACTTATATACAAGGACAATAACTACATTTAGAATCTCTATTTTGATTATCAGCACTTCCACCATATCATTTGAGGTGTTTAGCAGCTCAGTACAGATGAGTGTGTCTTTGATGTAGAGGCTGACCCCACCCTGAAGCCGGTGTTTCCTATCACATCTGAAAAGATTGTCCTCTAAGATCCATATTTCACCATCAAGGTAGTCCTTTGTGTGGGTTTCTGTTAGGGCTGCAAACACTGCATTTGCCTCATGAAGGAGACCATCAATAAAGTGAACTTTGTTGGATTTGCGTGTTTTTATACCCTGGATGTTGGCAAATATAAATGATGTTATCGTGTTAGTGGAAGTGCTGGATGCCTTACTTGGTGTTAATATCTGAGGCTCTGGTAAGGAGGCCACTGTGTTTGCGTCCAGGGTGTGTTTTTTTGGAAGTGATTCGTCCAGTTTTGGTAGTAGGACGGGTGTTGTGTGGTGTAGCACCTGTGTGCTTGTTGATAGTTTGTATTCCAGTCTTGTGGGTATCTCCCTTCCCCTCTGTAATCCTGTAGTGGTTCCATCTGACTGTTCCTCTCTCTTATATTTATTACTCTGTTTCTGCCTTCCTCCAAAAAATTTCCAGTAGTGTCATATTGATCTTCCCGTCTATAACGCTGTGTACCTCTCACGTGGAATTCCGGATACTGAAGATTGTAGCATTTTTGGTCCCTAATTGAAAATTGACATAATTTAGGGTGGAAATATCTACACCCTGTTCCAAAACGGCATGTACCCCTCGCCAACATGTTCCTGCATTTTCGAGGATGCAGAAAATGGCATTTTGCTCCTAATTTTCCATATTTGCATATTCCTTTAGCGTAGAATTTGCAAATGTGTTCCAGTTTTGCGTTTTTCAAAGTATTTATATCTGTGTCTGTCTTGTTTACCTCTTTATTGGAGCCATCTCCGTCTTTCGTCCCAATTCCTTCATTTATGCACTCTGTCTCACTGTTGCTCTCATCGTTTATATTACCTGACTCTGCAATATTGCTGTTATTTTGTAATACCCTCTTCCTCCACACTACTGCTGCAGTTCTCTAAACTATCTGTTCCTGAGTTTTGGTCGTTATCCAAAGTTGACTTTTCCCAGTCCGCATATATCACTGGTAGCCTGTCTGTGAATGATAATCTCTGTGACTCGGGAATGTTTTTCATCAGATTAGTTATGTTCTCTAACATTAATCTGTCATCTTTGCAAACCCAGTAAATTCCTTGCCTTTTTATGCATCCTGGAGATACTTCTGTGCAGCAGAGGTGAAATCTTATGTTACAGATGCAGCACGTTACGCCTGCATTACGTCTTCCCAGTACTCCCGAACACTTGCCACACCTCTCCATTGTCTGATGTATTGTGTTGTATTTGTGGTTCACTGTGTGGACCACTTGTTGATGTCAGTCCTTTTAACTCTTTATAAAATTATATGTATATATTTACATATTTAATATTTATAATATTATATGTATACCGTATATTTGTAATATTATGTATGTTATTTTGTTCAAACTTTATGGCAGGTACTTAGCGTAGGGTAGCGAAGCTGGTCCCCCGGTCGGTACAGGTGACCTCTTGTTGTCCCAGGTTGATGTCACCAGTTTCCAGTTACCCGATTTATAACCATTGATGCCGCCTCTTGCCACTATTCTATATTTCTAGTATTCTATGCACGATTTTCCTACACTTCCAACTTATATGTTGTTGTGATACCCATTCCACATCACTGTTCCACGAATCACCGTTCACTATTTTTTCCTAATACACGCATGTACACAAAGCCTCGTTCACTGGCTCACACGCGGTCTCCCGTTTATTCTCTATTTAACACAAAGTTCTATTGTTAATGACTGTTTTCAATTTTCCAGCGGATCACTATGCACTTTGTTATGTCTGTAATCAGTAATCCATGGCAATAGACGCTTGAATCTGTCTTCATAAGAAAGGTTCCTCTGTATTTTCCAAGGAATAATTGTATCCATTTATTAACACATCGACCAAAACACTCAGTCTTATTCCAAGATGTGTCTAACTATTGTCGTCCTTGATTACAACTCAAAGGCCAGCAAAATGAAAAGACCGGAACGACTCTTGTGAAGGTGTGGTGGAAGCCTTTTATTATCAACTATGATTTTTCTGAGTGATATCTGATTGCACCTGCAGTTATTGCTTCCAGGAACCTTCCTTCCCCACCCCACTATAGAAGTCAAGCACAAGTTTTACTATCCCTCTTTCTTCAATATTACGGACTATGTCCGTAATATTTCCTGCTATATGCAGCAGGAAAAACACGATTCCGGCTGATTAATTAAATACACCCCTCAGTAACCCAATGAGGTGCTCCTTGCATTCTTGTAGAATGTCCCGAATACCTAGCCAGGACCAGGATATTTGGAATAAAACCGGGATAACACTGCTAATAAATACTCTCTATACTTTCAGGCAACGTCTGAGATGCTCTCGGACGCAGGTTCGAATCCTCGCCACGGCCCTTGTGGATTTGTTAATTTATCATTATAAGACTTTGCATTATGCTTGTGGGTTGGCAGAAATACAGCAGCCGTCACTCGCCTATAACGTCCTCCTTCATTAACGGACAGAGGAGCCCCCGCGCTAACATTACCAACTTCACAACTATCGTAAGAGGGGAATATTATGAGGACTCTTGACACCCTTCAAAACACATCTGGTAATATTTTAAAATTCCAGAGAGAATATTTCCAAAGAAAATCGCTTGCTAATGGGTTTCTATGAGAGTTTTAACAAAGTCTGGTTTAAACATTTTATTGAAAAGAGGTATGAAGGAAAAATTAATGAAATTATATACACACACATATATATATATATATATATATATATATATATATATATATATATATATATATATATATATATATATATATATATATATATATATATATAATCCTACGTCAGTAAAATAGATTCTTGGAAATATAACAATATAGTTCAATTTACATGATTATATATTTTCTTTCTTTCATTCAAGCAGCAGAACCCACCTGGACAATTTTGCGTCATTTTCATGATAAAGCGAGAAACGTAAACCTGGCCAGAATACAGACGACTGGACCATTAGGCCAATATGTCCAGAAAACACCAGGAGCCTCGAACGCTGATGGGATTGGACGCTGATGACTCACTATGTCAGTGAGACACTGACAAAGTGGGGATGTTTTGCTGGTGACACATTGACAAAGTTGGGATGTTTTGCTGGTGACACATTGACAAAGTGGGGATGTTTTGCTGGTGACAAATTGACTAAGTGGGGATGTTTTGCTGGTGACACATTGACTAAGTGGGGATGTTTTGCTGGTGACACATTGACCAGGTGGTGATGTTTTGCTTGTGAGATACTGACAAAGTGGGGATGTTTTGCTGGTGAGACATTGACAAAGAGGGGATGTTTTCCTGGTGAGACACCGACAAAGTGGAGATGTTTTACTGGTGAGACACTGACAAAGTGGGGATGTTTTGCTGGTGAGACATTGACAAAGTGGGGATGTTTTGCTGGTGAAATATTGACAAAGTGGGGATGTTTTGCTGGTGAAATATTGACAAAGTGGGGATGTTTTGCTGGTGAGAGATTGACAAAGAGGGGATGTTTTGCTGGTGAGACATTGACAAATTGGGGATGTTTTGTTGGTGAGACTTTGACCAGGTGGTGATGTTTTGCCGGTGAGACACTGACAAAGTGGGGATGTTTTCCTGGCGAGAAATATGTGTGATCTCGGTACCTATATTTGTATACATGTGTGTGTACTTACCTATTTGTGCTCGTAGGGGTTGAGCCTCGGCTCTTTGTTCCTGCCTCTTAACCGTCAATGAACTTGTGATCAGATTCCTGAGCCTACTGGGCTCTATCATATCTACGTTTGAAACCGTGTATGGAGTCAGCCTCCACCACATCACTGCCTAATGCATTTCGCCTTTTAACTGCTCTGACACTGAAAAGTTCTTTCTAGTCCTGTGTGTCATATGTAAGAATTTCTGTGCCTTGATTACAAATGATGGTTTAAAACTCATTTCTATACTCATACCTCAGCTCTTTCATGACGGGATGGTAACAAGAACGCAGCAATACGCGTTCACCTCTGAATTGTTACACTGGATCAATGAAACATGAATCTGTCTCCCTCCCCCCTAAATTCTCCGGTCTATTGTCGTATCAGTAAACCTAGAAGAAAGTTTGTTTTTGAGTGCTGATGGCTTCTTTTTGTTCCTGGGGTCGAGGCTCTCGCGTCCTTTGAGATAAACGTTCCTAAAATGTTCAATGCCTTTCTTTTATAATCTATTTGTTAGTTTCGCATTAGTTGAAGGAGCTATCTGCTTCAACAAACCTGAACACCCTGGACTCTGCCAGGGTAAATATACACACATACACAAGTTTTCCAACACAATATATTCATGAAATTCTTCCATGAATATAACTTAATCCCATTTGGACTACAATTTCTCATACCAGGGTTATGGAACTTAAGAAAATAATTTTGTTTCCCCTCCTTTTGGGCAATTTCACGGAGTATGTTAACAATGAAGACTTCGTTTTTTGTTCAAACTTATCTATACATTTTGCCTCCGCTCTTCATATCAAGGAAACAGCATGAATCCTCTTCTGACTTACTATAAATTCATTTGTATTCCACGTGAGCTGAGGCAGCAAAGTGGAGATCATCTAGGCTACAGACTGTAAGGTCACGACACATGACACAGGAGGTGTAGGACTGCTTCTTGTAAACATGTTTTCTGAAGTATAACGCTTCGGTATAGCCTTACTTCGCTCCATCAACAGTTGGCTTCGATAGCACTAAATCCTTACAACTATATAGTACTTGGAAGGGATATTAGGTTAAGCATCTAGGACAGGATGGAGGGAAGGAATGGTGACCAACCAATCGGACAGTCTGGGATTGAACGTCGACCATCATGAAACTGTGAGTTTGAGTATAGTTTGATTTTCTATCTATATACACACACACGAACCTACACAAGAGAGGCAAACATACGTGACTTACCAACCTGTCCTCTTACACAGAACGTCGCATTTCGCTCGTATACGTTACATAAAGCCAAAAAATTTACTAGAAAGTCACATATCTAAGTCTCTCCTTTTATTGTTACACTAAAGGTACAATGGTTATTAGTTTCCCATTTCCGTCTCTGATTAACATAGGTATATTTTTTTTATTAAAATAGTGTAAAGATTCTTTAAATTGATGGAGTGATTTTGAGATCAATCGACGGTGGACGTGATTGAGAGACATTAGACATTTGAGACATTATTTTGCTTAGATATGAGGGCGTATGGTTCACCTAAACTATTGTATGTGTGTGTGTGTGTGTACTCACCTATTTGTGCTTGCGGGGGTTGAGCTTTGGCTCTTTTGTCCCGCCTCTCAACTGTCAATCAACTGGTGTACAGATTCCTGAGCCTACTGGGCTCTATCATATCTACATTTGAAACTGTGTATGGAGTTATTGTTCGCGTCCCACCAGTGTTGAATAGTTTATCCTAGTTTACCCGGTCGATTCCCTGAGGATTTTGTAGGTTGTGATCATGTCTCCCCTTACTCTTCTGTCTTTCAGTGTCGTAAGGTGCATTTTCCGCAGCCTTTCCTCGTAACTCATGCCTCTTAGTTCTGGGACTAGTCTAGTGGCATACCTTTGGATTTTTTCCAGCTACGTCTTTTCTATCCTTTTTCTGATGTTAGCCAGCCTCGCATATGCCGCAGACGTTATATTTTTTTTAAGTGGGTTTCAGGAAACAGGTTTGGTGTGATATCAACTCCTAGATCTTTCTCTCTGTCCGTTTCATTAAGTACTTCATCTCCTATTCTGTATCCAGTGTCTGGCCTCCTGTTTCCATTGCCTAGTTTCATTACTTTGCATTTACTCGGGTTGAACTTCAACAACCATTTGTTGGACTCAGTCTGTCTAGGTCATCTTGGAGCCTCCTACTATCATCCTCTGTTTCAATCCTCCTCATAATTTTTGCATCATCAGCAAACATTGAGATAAACGATTCTATACCCACTGTGAGATCATTTACATATATCAGAAACAGTATAGGTCCAAGGACTGACCCCTGCGGGACTCCACTCGTAACGTCTCGCCAATCTGAGACCTCACCCCTAACACTGACTCGTTGTCTCCTGTTGCTTAGGTACTCCTTTATCCAATGGCGTACCTTCCCTTTCACTCCAGCCTGCATCTCCAGCTTTTTCACTAGCCTCTTGTGTGGTATTGTATCAAAGGGTTTCTGACAATCCAAAAATATGCAGTCTGCCCACCCTTCTGTTTCTTGCCTTATTTTTGTCACCTGGTCGTAGAATTCAAGTAAGCCTGTGAGGCAGGACCTGCCAGCCCTGAACCCATGTTGATGCTGTGTTACAAAGTTCTTTCGCTCCAGATGCTCCACTACCTTTCTTCGCACAATCTTCTCTATCAGCTTGCATGGTTTGCAGGTTAGGGACACTGGCCTGTAGTTCAGTGCCTCCTGTCTATCACCTTTCTTGTATATCGGGACTACGTTAGCTGCTTTCCAAATTTCTGGAAGCTTCCCTGTTGCCAGTGATTTGTTATACACTTTGGAGAGTGGTAGGCACAGTTCTTCTGCTCCTTCCTTTAGTATCCAAGGGGAGATTCCATCTGGGCCTATAGCCTTTGTCACATCCAACTCTAGTAAACACTTCCTTACTTCCCCCCTGGTAATCTCAAACTCTTCCACTGGTTCCTGGTTAGCTATTCCCTTTCTTATCTCTGGAATTTCTCCATGCTCTAATGTGAAGACCTCCTGGAATATCTTATTTAGTTCTTCACACACTTCCTTGTCGTTTGTAGTGAATCCTTCTGCCCCTATCCTTAATTTCATAATCTGTTCCTTTACTGTTGTTTTTCTCCTGATGTGGCTATGCAGCAATTTAGGCTGAGTCTTTGCCTTGTTTGCGGTGTCATTTTCGTATTGTCTTTCTGCCTTTCTTCTCATCTTGACATATTCATTCCTGGCATTCTGGAATCATTCTCTGCTCTCCAGTGTCCTGTTATTCCTATAGTTTCTCCATGCCCTTTTACTTTGCTGCTTAGCTTGCCTACATCTCTGATTAAACCATAAGTTTCTCCTCTTCATTTCACTGTATTCCTTTTGGACTGGGACAAACTTTGCTCAGGGGGGAACTCAGCCTCCGCCTCCTCCCCTACCTTCCCTCTCTATCCTTATTACTGTGTACTCCTGGGGAAACACGGCATTCGTTATGATTCCAGAGAGTTTTGTTTCAGTGCGTCCGATTACATCTGGGTTCACTTCTTGTGCTCTTTCCCTTAGTTCACTTTGTCTTGCTTGTGATCCCATCTATGTGCAAGTACATCACCCTGAAACCTAACTTTCTTCTGCTTCTCCTCTGGGTGGGGGGGGATCTGTAGGATCTGGGGTGAGTGGGAGCTGGGAGGATCTGGTATGAGGAGACTGGTGGTGGAGGGAGGGCTTGGGGGGTGGGGGAGAGGGGGAGAGTAGGGGGGTGTGAGAGGGAGGGAAGGGGGGGGAGAGTGATGGGGGAGAGTGAGGGGGGAGGTTTGGGGGGGCAGTGAGAGGGGAGGGTTGGAGGAGCATGGGGAGAGTAGAGTGGGAGGGTTGGGGAGGGGTGAGAGGGGGAGGTTTGGGGAAGTATGGGGAGAGGAGAGGCTTTGGGAGATGGGGGGGGCAGAAAAGGGGGGAGGGCGTTGAGGGGGAAAAAGAAGGCTGAGGTGGGTGAGGAAGAGGGAAAGGTTTAGAGGAATGGTGGAGAGGGGAAGACTTAGGTGGGGGGAAGTGGGGGGGGGCTTAGGGGTGCGGGGGAGAACGGAGGGCTTGGAGGTGGGAGAGACGGGAGGGCATGTGGGAGAAGGAAGGGCTTGGAGGATGGGGGAGAAGGGAGGTCCTGGGGAGAGGGGTGAGTGGGAGGAGGGGGTGAGTGGGAGGAGGGGGTGAGTGGGAGGAGGGTGGTTGGTGGGGGGAGGGTGCTCTAGGTGATTACTTAATGGGGGGCTGACAGCGGATGGGGCAGCTAGGGTGTCTGTTGGGTAGAACGAGGGGGTGGTCCCCCACTTCCTGTGGCTGTTGCACTGTTTGAGGAGGGTTCCCCACTCCCCTTTGGGATTGTAGGGTTCAGGGTTTTGGTTCTCTGATTTCTCTCACTCTCCCTCCTTTTGCTCCTTCCTCGCATCTACTGCCTGCTTTCTCTCTTCCCTTGTCACATCCCTATGCAGGATTACTTTTTTGAACTTCTGTACATTTGGTAGACGGCTCTTCCTTTCTAACAGTTCCTCTTTCGTGATTTTGCTCATGAATAAAGCCTTCATCATTCGGTCTCTGTCCTTGTTGTACTTTCCAAGCCTGAAAACATTTTCAACATTCTGGTCAGTTCCCTCCATCCTTACCTCTTTAAAGATCTCAATAACTATGTTTTTGTCCTTGTCTCTCCTCTCCTTTGGGCTGGTCCCTGTTTGCACTTTAATGCCTGCTGTAACACTGTAAAAGTGTTTGGTTTAGTTGTATTTAAAATACATAGAGATACATGAGTCACAGACAGGAATTTGAGAAGGCGCCAGTTTGTCGGCTGGAAAGTCACACCTCTAAGAGTTAATGACCTCAAGTGACCTGAGGTCAGATCATGAGAATTTCACCTTGCTTCCGCTAATCTTATAATTGTAGCCTGTTAGCCTTCAAACATGCCGACGTTCAAGGAGTGGCTTGGTAGAGAGCCGGAGGCAATCTACTTGTGGGCGGAGTTAGCTACTAGGTTCCCCAATATATACTCGGAGAGCTATCGATTCGAGAGCATTAACAAGACAGCATTAACAGAGGAGCCAGCAAAGCAGAGAAGACGGCCTAGCAGGGAGGCTGTCGGCCGGCAGGGCGGGGCAGCCTCTGTCAGCTACAGACCCCCCCCTCCCCCTCTATCCAGCTATAGGCAGACACTTGGTGAGTTGAACATTAAGGTGACTTGGTCATGGTTTACCAGTGTTGTGTGATGATCAGGGGCAGTCAGTTGCAGTGTTCTCATTAAACTTGAACATTTGAGTTGCTTAAATTATGATAGCTATCATGTGAAATATAATTGAATCTATTATTTAAATGGTCTTTACTTTGTGCCCTAGAGGTTTGAGTTGAGGTGAGAAAGCCTCTGTGGTTACTGGATTCATGATATTAATGAGTACATGTTTGGAGTTGATACATGGTGATAACATCTTTTGAGAATATTTTGATACAGACAAGTTCCATTCCTTGTCTTGTATGTAATGGTCTAGAATGGATGGTGGCAGCATTTCGTCTTCTACTATCTACTCTTCTACTTCTACTATCTACTCTTCTACTTTTACCTATCTACACCTCTCCCTCCACCCCTCTCTAAACTCTCACTTTCAACTAATGACCCTCCTCGCTCCTCCCACCTCCCTACCTCTCACCCCAAACCCTCACTAATTACTTCACTATTCATTTCTTTCCTTTCGTTTTCTCGTATACGTTTGTGGCAATGATTGTATATTCTAGAGTTCTCTCTAGGGTTTCGGGTAACTGATCCAGTTACGGCGCCCTGTAGTCTTAGCACCTAGGTAGTCAAATACCTAGGTTACAAGGTGTTGAACGAGAGAGGTTGCCTTAGGAACTCTAGAGGTGCTCTAGAATAGTTAGCTAACTGAAGACGGGATAACGGACTAGAGAGAGCTGTTTCCCCCGGCCTCGTTAGTTAACTGGGGGGGTGGAATAATGGACAAGATAGAGCTATTTCCCCCCAACCCCCGTTACAATGTTGGCAGCGGTGTTGAACAATGTTGTATGGAGCTAGTGTTCATTTAACATTGTTCAGTCCCACGTGTCTTTTTGCCGCTCAGGCGCTATCAGGGAGATCTTGACATGTGTTTAATATTCGCGATTTAGCGAGTTTTTTTTTCAGGTTAGGAGATAGTGATTCTCTAGCGTTGTGGTTTAGTGATTTTGTGAGTTTTGTGAAGTTCAGGGAAGGTTCACCAAAACTTGTGTGTGTAGTGATTTATGTTAGTGATAAGATTTGGCGATTTGGGAACTTAGCGGTTGGTGGTAGTAGAGCTCAGCTGAGTGTGACAGGTGACCTCGTATGTCCCAGGGGGGACACCTAGCCTCCGCTGGTCTCCAGGTCAGTTGGGAAGTGGCAGGTGTAGTTCTTAAGTAGTATTAAGTGGTGGTTCTGCTCAGATTATTGCGATCGACTGTTTTACTCCATTTGAACGCAATAACCCGAGGTGTACTGGTATTGTACAGCATGCTAGGGGGAGGCTTAGTAAGTCAGTAGACTTCACGTTGGGGACGCTCGACGTTAGATAGTCTGGTCACAGGGGTGGCAAAAGTTTGGAGTTGTGGACCCGCGGAGAAGCGAGGGAAACACTCTGGGTCACGTAGGTAGCTGTAGGTTAAGGGTGGGAGTAACGGTTAATTAAGTACTTAAGATTAAGAACGGTACAGTTAAGTTAGGCTAGGGTTTTGTCTATTAGTATGGATTTTTTTTTGTGGAGATTGGTTTAGGTGACAAGTTAAAAGTAGTGATGACCTTATTCTCTCTTCTCTAAACTTTACTCTGTTACTGTTTTATGTTCCACCAAGTCAGTTTCATTCAGTGTCAATTGGATTATTTAAATTTAAGTGTAGTCGTTGCCAGGAGGAGAGCATTATGACTGGAATGTGTGAACCCTATACAAACTACAGGGTCACACAACAGGATGGAACACGGGTATTGTCGCCTTTCTGTTCATTCACAGATGGGAGCCGGAGGAGAGGATAGACGCACATATTGAAGAGGGAGACGGCTGCCTTATACCACACTCATGGCAGCTCCTCACTACCACCACGACGACCAGCCCACTACCTGGAGGTCAGGGCTCCACCACCACCACCACCCCGGGGGACACCAAGATGCAGCCCTCTCGGTCGGTCAACATGGGTCTACCCAGTGGACCCCAGGACGGACGGACCCCAAGACGGACGAACCCCAGTGGACCCCAAGACGGACGGACCCCCAGTGGACCCCAGGTCGTTCTGCAGACGATCCCAGACGACCCAGTAAAGATGGAAGAGGAACAACAACGACTCCAGTCTGTCCCACCAACATCGGTCTACCCAGGATGGACCCCAGGACGGACGGACCCCAATGGACCCCAGGTCGCTTGTCAAAGACCCATTGGAGGAGGAAGAGAGAAGAAAGAAGAAGATAAGACCAAGCTGAGTGAGACACGATGCCTAGTGTCCCTTGCTGGTGTCAGCATCATTGCATGGAGCGTAATTGCAAGACAGGATCGTTTGCCTTAACTGGCCGCCCCTCCTGCAAGCATGTTGCTCTGTTGAGTGATTCTTCCTGTGTCGTGCGGACTTGATGTGGCTGTCAGAAGTGGCTCTCTGAAGGAGGCGTGCTGGAGCAACAGGGAGGAGAAGAGTAGGATGGGATTTCTACGTTGGCAACTATTATTTGGAGGTCTCGAAACTTGTAGTCCCTTTAGCTGTGAAAAACCCCAATATACGTCTCTCATGGTGACTGACGTAGGGCCAATTACAGATCAGCTGGGACAACCGAATTCCACGGTCCTGTGCGCAGTTCAAGTAGTAACGGCTTCCTGGTTGACCAAGGGTTGTTGTGCGTTAACGACGGAGAAGCGACGGAGGCAGTTGTGTTGAAGAAATGTGGTACAGGATTATCTACAAGACCAAGCAGTGACGTCGCCCAGCCAGAGACAATGGACGTCTGTCTACATATTTCATTTTTTATAGTAGGATGATGTATATTTGTTTAGCTAGGATGTATTTTTTTTTTCGTGAATAAAGTTGTTGCACACAGCTAGCTTGCTCTAGCGGTGTTGCAAAAACTTTATTTCGGGGAGAAGGGGAGATGTAACACTGTAAAAGTGTTTGGTTTAGTTGTATTTAAAATACATAGAGATACATGAGTCACAGACAGGAATTTGAGAAGGTGCCAGTTTGTTGGCTGGAAAGTCACACCTCTAAGAGTTAATAACCTCAAGTGACCTGAGGTCAGATCATGAGAATTTCACCTTGCTTCCGCTAATCTTATAATTGTAGCCTGTTAGCCTTCAAACATGCCAACGTTCAAGGAGTGGCTTGGTAGAGAGCTGGAGGCTATCTACTTGTGGGCAGAGTTAGCTACTAGGTTCCCCAATATATACTCGGAGAGCTATCGATTCGAGAGCATTAACAAGACAGCATTAACAGAGGAGCCAGCAAAACAGAGAAGACGGCCTAGCAGGGAGGCTGTCGGCCGGCAGGGCGGGGCAGCCTCTGTCAGCTACAGACCCCCCCCCCCCTCTATCCAGCTATAGGCAGACACTTGGTGAGTTGAACATTAAGGTGATTTGGTCGTGTTTTACCAGTGTTGTGTGATGATCAGGGGCAGTCAGTTGCAGTGTTCTCAGATTCTTGGATGATGACTCACTTGGCATATTAAACTTGAACATTTGAGTTGCTTAAATTATGATAGTTATCATGTGAAATATAATTGAATCTATTATTTAAATGGTCTTTACTTTGTGCCCTAGAGGTTTGAGTTAAAGTGAGAAAGCCTCTGTGGTTACTGGATTCATGATATTAATGAGTACATGTTTGGAGTTGATACATGGTGATAACATCTTTTGAGAATATTTTGATACAGACAAGTTCCATTCCTTGTCTTGTATGTAATGGTCTAGAATGGATGGTGGCAGCATTTCGTCTTCTACTATCTACTCTTCTACTTCTACCTATCTACACCTCTCCCTCCACCCCTCTCTAAACTCTCACTTCCAACTAATGACCCTCCTCGCTCCTCCCACCTCCCTACCTCTCACCACAAACCCTCACTAATTACTTCACTATTCATTTCTTTCCTTTCGTTTTCTCGTATACGTTTGTGGCAATGATTATATATTCTAGAGTTCTCTCTAGGGTTTCGGGTAACTGATCCAGTTACGACGCCTTGTAGTCTTAGCACCTAGGTAGTCAAATACCTAGGTTACAAGGTGTTGAACGAGAGAGGTTGCCTTAGGAACTCTAGAGGTGCTCTAGAATAGTTAGCTAACTGAGGACGGGATAACGGACTAGAGAGAGCTGTTTCCCCTGGCCTCGTTAGTTAACTGGGGGGTGGAATAATGGACAAGATAGAGCTATTTCCCCCAACCCCCGTTACACTGCTACTACTACTGCTCTTTTTCTCTCAATCAGCCAGCTAGTACATCTAGCTGCTTCCTGAGAGGAAGCCACTTCCATGGCAACTTCCATAACTGCAGACCGAGCTTCAGGGCTCGGTCGTATATTCTTGAGGTTATCTTGAGATGATTTCGGGGCTTTAGTGTCCCCGCGGTCCGGTCCTCGACCAGGCCTCCACCCCCAGAAAGCAGCCCGTGACACCTGACTAACTCCCAGGTACCTATTTACTGCTAGGTAACAGGGGCATTCAGGGTGAAAGAAACGTTTGCCCATTTGTTTCTGCCTCGTGCGGGAATCGAACCCGCGCCACAGAATTACGAGTCCTGCGCGCTATCCACCAGGCTAGGAGGCCCAATTGCTGAAATGCTGAAATATTGTTGAAATGTTCAGCATGAAATGAAATATATTGCTGAAAATATTATGTTGCTCATTTGCTGAAATGCTTAAGCATTTCAGCAAATGAGAGCTGAGTTGTGGGGTCCCCTCCACAGTAGCATTACCATCTCCCCGACGTACAGTTTGTGTCTGGTATTGCTGTGGAGTCTCCTTCAGGCATCTTATCTCCTCCATGGCTGCCCTTAGTTCATCCTGCAGGTTGGCTACTGTCTCCCTCATTTCCCTCAGTCCTTCACTGAATTCATCTTGCATTTGCTGGAATACTCACTTCATCCAATCTATTTGTTCCACCCCATCCTCTGAGTTTGTTCCAGCCGCAATTGTCCTCGTGCGTTTTTCACCCCGAATTCGTGTCCCTGCCCTGTTTTCCCTATGAGAGAGAGAGAGAGAAAAAAAAAGAGAGACAGAGAGAGAGAAAGGGGGGGAGAGAGGAGAGGAGAGAAAGGGGGGGAAAGGGAGAAGGGGAGAGAGAGAGAGAGTGTGTGTGTGTGTGTGTGTGTGTGTGTGTGTGTGTGTGTGTGTGTGTGTGTCTGTGTGTGTTTACTAGTTGTGTTTACTAGTTGTGTTTTTGCGGGGGTTGAGCTTTGCTCTTTCGGCCCGCCTCTCAACTGTCAATCAACCGTTTACTAACTACTACTATTTTTTTTTTCCCACACCACACACACACACACACCCCAGGAAGCAGCCTGTGACAGCTGACTAACTCCCAGGTACCTATTTTCTGCTAGGTAACAGGGGCACTTAGGGTGAAAGAAACTTTGCCCATTTGTTTCTGCCTCGTGCGGGAATCGAACCCGCGCCACAGAATTACGAGTCCTGCGCGCTATCCACCAGGCTACGAGGCCCCTCACACATGTGTGTGTGTGTGTGTGTGTGTGTGTGTGTGTGTGTGTGTGTGTGTGTGTGTGCGTGTGTGTGTGTGTGTGTGTGTGTGTACTCACCTAGTTGTGCTGGTAGGGGTTGAGCTCTGACTCTTTGGTCCAGCCTCTCAACCGTCAATCAACAGGTGTACAGATTCCTGAGCCTATTGGGCTCTATCATATCTACACTTGAAACTGTGTATGGAGTCAGCCTCCACCACATCACTTCCTAATGCATTCCATTTGTCAACCACTCTGACACTAAAAAAATTCTTTCTAATATCTCTGTGGCTCATTTGGGCGCTCAGTTTCCACCTGTGTCCCCTTGTGCGTGTACCCCTTGTGTTAAATATCCTGTCTCTATCTACCCTATCAATTCCCTTCAGAATCTTGAATGTGGTGATCATGTCCCCCCTAACTCTTCTGTCTTCCAGCGAAATGAGGTTTAATTCCCGTAGTCTCTCCTTGTAGCTCATACCTCTCAGCACGGGTACTAGTCTGGTGGCAAATCTTTGAACCTTTTCCAGTTTAGTCTTATCCTTGACTAGATATGGACTCCATGCTGGGGCTGCATACTCCATGATTGGCCTGACATATGTGGTATACAAAGTTCTGAATGATTCTTTACACAAATTTCTGAATGCCGTTCGTATGTTGGCCAGCCTGGCATATGCCGCTGATGTTATCCTCTTGATATGGGCTGCAGGAGACAGGTCTGGCGTGATATCAACTCCAAAGTCTTTTTCTTTCTCTGACTCCTGAAGAATTTCCTCTCCCAGATGATACCTTGTATTTGGCCTCCTGCTCCCTACACCTATCTTCATTATATTACATTTGGTTGGGTTAAACTATAACAACCACTTGTTCGACCATTCCTTCAGTTTGTCTAGGTTTTCTTGAAGTCTCAAACAGTCCTCTTCTGTCCTAATCCTTCTCATAATTTTGGCATCGTCCGCAAACATTGAGAGAAATGAATCTATACCCTCCGGGAGATCATTTACATATATCAGAAACAAGATAGGACCGAGTACAGAGCCCTGTGGGACTCCTCTGGTGACTTCACGCCAATCGGAGGTCTCACCCCTCACCATAACTCTCTGCTTCCTATTGCTTAGGTACTCCCTTATCCACTGGAGCACCTTACCAGCTACACCTGCCTGTCTCTCCAACTTATGTACCAGCCTCTTATACGGTACGGTGTCAAAGGCTTTCCAACAATCCAAGAAAATGCAGTCTGCCCAGCCCTCTCTTTCTTGCTTAATCTTTGTTACCTGGTCATAGAATTCTATTAAGCCAGTCAGGCAAGATTTACCCTCCCTGAACCCATGTTGTCGATTTGTCACGAAGTCCCTTCTCTCCAGATTTGCTACGAGGTTTTTTCTCACGATCTCCTCCATCACCTTGCATGGTATACAAGTCAAGGATACTGGCCTTTAGTTCAGTGCCCCTTGCCTGTCGCCCTTTTTGTATATTGGGACCACATTGGGACCACACACACATGTGTGTGTGTGTGTGTGTGTGTGTGTGTGTGTGTGTGTGTGTACTCACCTATTTGTACTCACCTATTTGTGCTTGCAGGATCGAGCATTGACTCTTGGATCCCGCCTTTCTAGCTATCGGTTGTTTACAGCAATGACTCCTGTCCCATTTCCCTATCATACCTAGTTTTAAAAGTATGAATAGTATTTGCTTCCACAACCTGTTCCCCAAGTGCATTCCATTTTTCTACTACTCTCACGCTAAAAGAAAACTTCCTAACATCTCTGTGACTCATCTGAGTTTCCAGTTTCCACCCATGTCCCCTCCTTCTGTTATTATTACGTGTGAACATTTCATCTATTTCCACTTTGTCCATTCCCCTGAGTATTTTATATGTCCCTATCATATCTCCTCTCTCCCTTCTTTTCTCTAGTGTCGTAAGGTTCAGTTCCTTCAGCCGCTCTTCATATCCCATCCCTCGTAACTCTGGGACAAGCCTCGTCGCAAACCTCTGAACCTTCTCCAGTTTCTTTATGTGTTTCTTCAGGTGGGGGCTCCATGATGGCGCGGCATACTCTAAGACGGGTCTCACGTAGGCAGTGTAAAGCGCCCTAAAAGCCTCCTCATTTAGGTTTCTGAATGAAGTTCTAATTTTCGCCAGTGTAGAGTACGCTGCTGTCGTTATCCTATTTATATGTGCCTCAGGAGTTAGATTAGGTGTCACATCCACTCCCAGGTCTCTTTCTCGAATCGTTACAGGTAGGCTGTTCCCCTTCATTGTGTACTGTCCCTTTGGTCTCCTGTCACCTGATCCCATTTCCATAACTTTACATTTACTGGTGTTAAACTCCAGTAGCCATTTCCCTGACCATCTCTGCAGCCTGTTTAAGTCCTCTTGGAGGATCCCACAATCCTCGTCTGTCACAACTCTTCTCATTAATTTTGCTTCATCCGCAAACATTGACATGTATGATTCCACTCCTGTAAACATATCATTTACGTAAATTAGAAAGAGGATTGGTCCCAGCACCGATCCTTGAGGTACTCCACTTGTTACTGTTCGCCAGTCCGACTTCTCGCTCCCTTACCATTACCCTCTGGCTCCTTCCTGTTAGGTAGTTCTTCACCCATACTAGGGCCTTTCCGCTTATTCCTGCCTGCCTCTCAAGTTTGTATAGCAGTCTCATGTGCGTACCGTATCAAAGGCCTTTTGGCAGTCAAGAAATATGCAGTCTGCCCAGCCTTCTCTGTCCTGTCTTATCCTTGTTACTTTATCATAGAATTCTAAAAGGTTTGTTAGGCATGATTTCCCTGTCCAGAACCCATGTTGGTGCTTGTTTACAAACCCAATGCTCTCCAGGTGCTCAACAAGTCTTAGCCTAATTATTCTTTCAAGTATTTTGCAGGGGATGCTTCTCAGTGATACGGGTCTGTAGTTAAGTGCCTCCTCCCTATCACCTTTTTTGAAAATCGGTACGACATTTGCCTCCTTCCAGCAACTGGGCAATTCTCCCGACATAAGTGACTCATTAAAGATCATTGCCAGAGGCACGCTGAGAGCCTGCGCTGCCTCTTTAAGTATCCACGGTGATACTTTGTCTGGTCCAACAGCTTTATTTGCATCCAGTGTTGTCAACTGTTTCATTACATCCTCTGCTGTCACCTCTATGTCTGATAGTCTTTCATCTTGGGTAATCTCTTCTAACAATGGGAGCTGCTCAGGCTCGGTTGTGAACACTCCATGGAATTTTGCATTCAGTACCTCGCAGATTTCCTTGTCGCTTTCTGTATATGCCCCTTCTGTTTTCCTCAGTCTTGTCACTTGGTCATTTACCGACATCTTCCTTCTTATATGGCTATGTAGTAATTTTGGTTGCTTTTTCGCTTTGACTGCAATATCATTCTCATAATTTCTTTTCGACACTCGTCTTATGTTAATGTAATCATTCCTAGCTCTGTTACATCTAATCCTGTTGTCCTCTGTCCTTTGTCTTCTGTACTTCCTCCACTCCCTCCTGCTTCTCACCTTTGCTTCCTGACACTGTCTATTAAACCATGGGTTATTATATTCCCTCCTGCTTTTTTCCTTTATTGTTGGAATAAATCTCTCTTCAGCCTCCTTGCATTTCAATATGACTTGGTTCATCATACCTTGCACTGTTTTTCCTCTAAGTTCTTCCTCCCACTGCACTTCTCCCAGGTAGTCCCTTATCCTTCTGTAGTCCCCTTTTCTGTAATCAAGTCTCCTTTCCCGGACCTCTTGTCCTTTGGTCACAATTTTAAGCTCCATCATGTAGTCAAAGACTAGGACACAATGGTCACTAGCTCCTAGTGGTATTTCATGTTCCAACTGCTCGATGTCTTCTACATTCTGGGTGAAAATGAGATCTAATAGGCTGGGCGTATCCCCTCCTCTTTCCCTAGTATCTTCTTTCACATGCTGTGTTAGGAAATTCCTGTCAATAATGTCTACCAGCTTCGCTCCCCAGGTCTCCTCCCCACCATGGGGATTCCTCGTTTCCCAATCTATCTCTCCGTGATTTAGGTCTCCCATGACCAGCAGCTTCGCTCTCATTCTATGCGCTAAAGATGCTGCCCTCTGCAGTTCATCTATACATGTCTTGTTACTGTCCTCGTACTCCTGCCTGGGCCTTCTACTGTTTGGTGGGGGATTGTAGAGTATCAAGATTACAATCTTCTTCCCATTCACTGTCAGAGTTCCATGTATGAAGCTCGTGCTTTCATTGGTACCCGGATTTTCCAGCTCATCAAACTTCCATTTCCGCTTTATTAGTAGTGCCACTCCTCCTCCCTGTCTCTGTGTCCTTTCTTTTCTTATCACCTGGTACCCGTCTGGAAAGATTGCATCCGAGATCATGCCATTTATTTTAGTTTCCACTATTGCCACTATGTCTGGGTCTGCCTCACTAACTCTTTCTTTTATCTCTTCTGCTTTATTGGCTACCCCATCAGCATTGGTGTACCAAACCTTGAGACTCTTCTTGGAAACTCGGGTGTCAGAGTTCCCCCTTTCACCAGGGGTCTGGGGGGAACTGGGTGGTGTCTGGGGGGCAAGTGGGGGCTGTGGGGGTGAGTGGGGGGGTGCTAGGGGGGTGCCTGGGAGTGCCTGGTAGGCGAATAGGGTCTGGGCATCTATGAGGGTAGGAAGGGCATAATGGGTCTGAAAGTTAGGGGTCTGAATAGCATAGGGGGGTTGAGAAATAGAGTGAGACTGAGAGTCAGATAGAGGTTGAGAGGTTGGGGGGGAGAGGGATACTGAGGGCGGAGGGCTGAGATGAGAATGGAGCATGGGTGCTGGGAGTGGAAGAGAGGGTGTATTAGTTAGGGGGGAATCGGGGGTAGGTGGGGGTTTTGGGGTAGAAGAAGGGAAGAGGGAGATGGGGGAAGGTGTTAGGGGGTCACAAGGTGAGGGGGTTAAATGTGGGCTGGAGGTGCATAGGAGGGGTGAGGGTTGGGTGGGGTTTGGGGGTGAGTGGAAGAGGGGTGCAGTGGAAGCTGGGATGGAGTAGATGGAATTGAAGTCAATGGGGTAGAAGGGGCAGGGGAGTAGGAAGGGGTAGTTGGGGAAGGGGGATGGGAAGGTGGGTCTGGGGAGGGCATGGTTTGACCCACTGGGGTCGTTGACAGGTGTGATGTAGCAGGGGCAGGGGAATCGTTGGGGAGGAGCAAATGTGGAAGGGACAGGGGGGTTTTGGGAGGCTGAGGCACGGAGGAGGTATAGGAGGGCTGAGTTGGGGAGGATGCGACCTGGGAGGTGACCTGGGAGGTGGCCTGGGATGTGACCTGGGAGGTGAGACTACCTGAGAGGCTAGTTCGGTGTCGTTGTTGCCATCTATTCTTGTGGGCTATTTGCTCATCTTTCGTCATAAACCTCTCTATAAACACATTGTAATGGGTTTCACTTCCTCTGAGTAAATGCTTGTTCCTCATTATGTACTCCACAGCCTCCTCATTGGAGAATTGCACCAGAACAGGTCTATTCTTGGTACAATTGTAAGGTCCAACCCGGCGGCTCATATCCACCTCGTGTTCTGCCATTCCTGCTCCAATACATCTCAATATCTCATGCAATTCGTATTTTTCCATTTCTATTCTCTCTTGCCTTGTTGGTGCCCCAGATTCGAATAATCCATGTATTATAATAGACCGTCTCCTCAGTAATTCATTGTCATGCTGGTAGCCTGTCCCCTGGGGATTCTCCATCCCAACCGCAGTCACTAACCCATCCCCCACTAATCCTCTGTCCTTAGCCATGCTGTTAATCCTTCCTAATTCGTTTGTGATAGGAGCACATTCCCTCTCCCAGTCCTCTCTTCCCTTCCTAATCTCTTCCTGAACATAGAGCATAAGTTCTTGTTTCTGCCTCTCTACCGCATCCTGTATTTGCTGAAATACCTCACTTTTAATCCCTTGAATTAGATCCTCCATCCAATCGCTCCTTCTCTCTACAAATTTCCCTATTAATTTGTCTATAAATCTGTCCTCCTCCTCATCCCTGCTGGTGATTGACCTTGAACCCCTTCTAGTCATTGCAGTAACAATCTAGCCAAAAAGGCGCTCCTCAATACCTTGCACAATCTGCAGCACAAACAGGCGAGAAAGTACTCCAAAGTACTGTGTGTGTGTGTGTGTGTGTGTGTGTGTACTCACCTATATGTACTCACCTATATGTGCTTGCAGGATCGAGCATTGACTCTTGGATCCCGCCTTTCGAGCATCGGTTGTTTACAGCAATGACTCCTGTCCCATTTCCCTATCATACCTGGTTTTAAAATTATGAATAGTATTTGCTTCCACAACCTGTTCCTGAAGTGCATTCCATTTCCCCACTACTCTCACGCTAAAAGAAAACTTCCTTACATCTCTGTGACTCATCTGAGTTTCAAGCTTCCATCCATGTCCTCTCGTTCTGTTACTATTCCGTGTGAACATTTCGTCTATGTCCACTCTGTCAATTCCTCTGAGTATCTTATACGTTCCTATCATGTCCCCCCTCTCCCTTCTTCTTTCTAGTGTCGTAAGGCACAGTTCCCTCAGGCGCTCTTCATACCCCATCCCTCGTAGCTCTGGGACGAGTCTCGTTGCAAACCTCTGAACCTTTTCCAGTTTCATTATATGCTTCTTCAGATGGGGACTCCATGATGAGGCGGCATACTGTGTGTGTGTGTGTGTGTGAGTGTGTGTGTGTGTGTGTGTGTGTGTGTGTGTGTGTGTGTGTGTGTGTGTGTGTGTGTGTGTGTGCATGTGTGTATCACGAAGTACTTAACAAGTGAAGAATTATGAGATGTTGTTTTATAATGAACGTTATAAATACATGAAAAAAGTGCTACGCTTAACATTTGTTGAAATACACACACACACAAACGCTCAAATTTTCCTTAAACCCCAACTTCCTCCCCCCATCACCACCATCATCCCCTCACCTTTCCCCTGTCATTCTCCCCCTCGACCCAATCACACCCGTTCCCACTCCTTTGGCCGATGAACATTGAACAGACGAGCTGATAGAGAGGAATTTTCGTCTATATCAATAAGATTGACTTGTTCGAGGTTGGCGGCCAGAAGAAATATAAATAAATAAATATAAATAAATAAATAAGAAGTTGGCGGCCAGAATACACGCGCGGGGACTGTTGTTCCCAGTGCACACGGGACTGTTGTTCCCAGTGCACACGGGACTGTTGTTCCCAGTGCACACGGGACTGTTGTTCCCAGTGCACACGGGACTATTGTTCTCTGTACACACACGGGACTATTGTTCCCTGTACACACACGGGACAATTGTTCTCTGTACACACACGGGACAATTGTTCCCTGTACACACACGGGACTATTGTTCCCTGTACACACACGGGACTATTGTTCTCTGTACACACACGGGACTATTGTTCCCTGTACACACACGGGACAATTGTTCTCTGTACACACACGGGACAATTGTTCCCTGTACACACACGGGACTATTGTTCCCTGTACACACACGGGACTATTGTTCTCTGTACACACACGGGACAATTGTTCCCTGTACACACACGGGACTATTATATCCAGTACATACGGGACAAATGTTCCCAATACTTACACGGGACCACTGTCCCAGTTCACAGAGGACTATTTTTCCCAGTACACACAGGACTATTGTTCCCAGTACACACACGGGACTATTGTTCCCAGTACACACACGGGACTATTGTTCTTAGTACAAACACTGGACTATTGTTCCCAGTACATACACGTGACTATTGTTCTCAGTACACACACGGGACTATTGCTCCCAGTACACACACGGGACTATTGTTCTCATTACACATACGGAACTATTGTTCCCAGTACACACACACAGGACTATTATTCTCAGTACACACACAGGACTATTGTTCCCAGTACTCACACGGGAATATTGTTCCCAGTACACACGGGACTATTGTTTCCAGTACACATACGAGACTATTGTTTCCAGCACACACATGGGACTATTATTCTCCGTACTCACACGGGACTATTGTTCCCAATACTCACACGGGACTATTGTTCCCAGTACACACACGGGGTTATTATTCCCAGTACACACACAGGGCTATTGTTCCCAGTACTCATACGGGACTATTGTTCTCAGTACACACACGGGACTATTGTTCCCAGTAAATACACGGGACTATTATTGTCAGTTCACACTCGGTACTATTGTTCCCAGTACATACACGGGACTACTGTTCTCAGTACACACACACGGAACTATTGTTCTATGTACACACATGGGACTATTATTCTTAGTACGCACACGGGACTTTTGTTCCCAGCACACACACGGGACTATTGTTCCCAGTAGATACACAGTCCTATTGTTCCCACTACACAAACGGGACTATTGCTCCCAGTATACAAACGGGGCTAATGTTCCCAGTACTCACACAGAATTATTGTTCCAAGTACACTCGGGACTATTGTTCTCCGTACATACACGTGACTATTGTTCCCAGAAAACACGGGACTACGGTTCCCAATACACACGGGACTATTGTTCACTGTACAGACACGGGACTATTGTTCCCAGTACACACACGGGACTATTGTTCCCAGTACACACAAATGACTATTGTTCCCAGTACACACACGGGACTATTGTTCCCAGTACACACGTGGGACTATTGTTTCCAGTACACACATGGGACTATTGTTCCCAGTACTCACACGGGACTATTGTTCCCAGTGCACACACGGGACTATTGTTCCAAGTACACACACGTGACTATTGTTCCCAGTACACACACGGAACTATTGTTGCTACTGCACACACGGGACTATTGTTTCCAGTACACATATGGGGACTATTGTTTCCAGTACTCACACAGGACTATTGTTCCCAGTACACACACTGGGCTTTTATTCCCAGTACACACAGTGGGCTATTATTCCCGTTACTCACGCGGGACTATTGTTCTCACTACACACACGGGACTATTGTTCTCAGTACACAAACGGTACTATTGTTTCAAGTACACACACGGGACTATTGTTCCCAGTACACACGTGGGACTATTGTTTCCAGTACTCACACAGGACTATTGTTCCCAGTACACACACTGGGCTTTTATTCCCAGTACACACAGTGGGCTATTACTCACGCGGGACTATTGTTCTCACTACACACACGGGACTATTGTTCTCAGTACACACACGGAAGTATTGTTCTATGTACACACATGGGACTATTATTCTTAGTACACACACTGGACTATTGTTCCCAGTACTAACACGGGAATATTTTTCCTAATACACACACGGGACAATTGCTTCCTGTACACATACGGGACTATTGTTCCCAGTACACACACGGCTATTGTTCCCAGTACACACATGGGAATATTGTTTCCAGTACACACACGGGACTATTGTTCCCAGTACACACACGGGACAATTGTACCCAGTACACACACGGGGCTATTGTTCCCAGTACTCACACATAACTATTCTTCCCAGTACACACAATGGACTATTGTTCCCAGTAGATACACAGTACTATTGTTCCCAGTACACAAACGGGAATATTATTCCCAGTACACTCACTGGGCTAATGTTCCCAGTACTGACACAGACCTATTGTTCCCAGTACGCACACGGGACTATTGTTCCCTGTACACACGCTACTATTGTTCTCAATACACACACGGGACTATTATTCCCAGGAAACACGTTACTACTGTTCCCAGTAAACACGGGACTATTGTTCACTGTACAGACAAGGGACTATTGTTCCCAATACACACACGGGACTATTGTTCCTAGTACACACACGGGGACTATTGTTCCCAGTACACACGGGACTATTGTTCCGAGTACACACACGGGACTATTGTTCTCTGTACACACACGGGACAATTGTTCCCTGTGCACAAACGGGGACTATTGTTCCCAGTACACACACGGGACTATAGTTCCCAATACACACACGGGACTCTTGTTCCCAGTACACACACGGGACTACTGTTCCCAGTACACACACGGGACAATTGTTCTCTGTACACACACGGGACAATTGTTCCCTGTACACACACGGGATTATTGTATCCAGTACACACGGGGCAAATGTTCCCAATACTCACACGGGACTACTGTCCCAATTCACAGAGGACTATTGTTCCCAGTACACACAGGACTATTGTTCCCATAAACACACACGGGAATATTGTTCCCAGTACACACACGGTACTATTGTTCTTAGTACAAACACGGGACTATTGTTCCCAGTACATACACGTGACTATTGTTCTCAGTACACACACGGGACAATTGTTCTCGTTACACATACGGAACTATTGTTTCCAGTACACACACACAGGACTATTATTCTCAGTACACACACGGGACTATTGTTCCCAGTACTCACACGGCAATCTTTTTCCCAGTACACACGGGAATATTGTTCCCAGTACACACTCGGGATTATTGTTCTAAGTACACACACAGGACTATTGTTCCCAGTACACACACTAGACTATTGTTTCCAGCACACACATGAGACTATTAATCCTCGTACTCACACGGGACTATTGTTCCCAGTACTCATACGGGACTATTGTTCTCAGTACACACACGGGACTATTGTTCCCAGTAAATACACGGGACTATTGTTCTCAATTCACACACAGTACTATTGTTCCCAGTACACACACGGGACTACTGTTCTCAGTACACACACACACGGAACTATTGTTCTATGTACACACATGGGACTATTATTCTTAGTACGCACACGGGACTTTTGTTCCCAGCACACACACGGGACTATTGTTCCCAGTAGATACACAGTACTATTGTTCCCAGTACACAAACAGGACTATTGCTCCCAGTGTACACACGGGGCTAATGTTCCGTGTACTCACACAGAATTATTGTTCCAAGTACACTCGGGACTATTGTTCTCCGTACACACACGGGACTATTGTTCCCAGAAAACACGGGACTACGGTTCCCAGTACACACGGGACTAATGTTCACAGTACAGACATGGGACTATTGTTCTCAGTACACACACGGGACTACTGTTCCCAGTACACACAAATGACTATTGTTCCCAGTACACACATGGGACTATTGTTCCCAGTACTCACACGGGACTATTGTTCCCAGTACACACACGGGACTATTGTTCCCAGTACACACACGTGACTATTGTTCCCAGTACACACACGGGACTATTGTTGCCACTGCACACACGGGACTATTGTTTCCAGTACACATATGGGGACTATTGTTTCCAGTACTAACACAGGACTATTGTTCCCAGTACACACACACGGGGCTATTATTCCCAGTACACACAGTGGGCGATTATTCCCATTACTCACGCGGGACTATTGTTCTCACTACACACACGGGACTATTGTTCTCAGAACACAAACGGTACTATTGTTTCAAGTACACACACGGGACTATTGTTCTCAGTACGCACACGGAAGTATTGTTCTATGAA
Organism: Procambarus clarkii; assembly: GCF_040958095.1. Taxonomy (NCBI): domain Eukaryota; kingdom Metazoa; phylum Arthropoda; class Malacostraca; order Decapoda; family Cambaridae; genus Procambarus; species Procambarus clarkii. The sequence continues at coordinate 15,545,632 of NC_091163.1, forward strand.
CACACATGGGACTATTATTCTTAGTACACACACTGGACTATTGTTCCCAGTACTAACACGGGAATATTTTTCCTAATACACACACGGGACTATTGCTTCCTGTACACACACGGGACTATTGTTCCCAGTACACACACGGGCTATTGTTCCCAGTACACACTCGGGAATATTGTTTCCAGTACACACACGGGACTATTGTTCCCAGTACACACACGGGACTATTGTACCCAGTACACACACGGGACTCTTGTTTCCAGTACACACATATGACTATTGTTCGCAGTACTCACACTGGACTATTGTTCCCAGTACACACACGGGTCTATTGTTCCCAGTACACACACAGGGCTATTGTTACTCACACATAACTATTCTTCCCAAAATACACAATGGACTATTGTTCCCAGTACACACACGGGACTATTGTTCTTAGTACAAACACGGGACTATTGTTCCCAGGACATACACGTGACTATTGTTCTCAGTACACACACGGGACTATTATTCCCAGTACACACACGGGACTATTGTTCTCATTACACATAGGGAACTATTGTTCCTTGTACACACACACAGGACTATTATTCTCAGTACACACACGGGACAATTGTTCCCAGTACTCACACGGCAATATTGTTCCAAGTACACACACGGGACTATTGTTCCCAGTACACACACGGGACTATTGTTTCCAGCACACACATGGGACTATTGTTCCCAGTACTCACACAGGACTATTGTTCCCAATACTCACACGGGACTATTGTTCCCAGTACACACACGGGGCTATTATTCCCAGTACACACACAGGGCTATTGTTCCCAGTACTCATACGGGACTATTGTTCTCAGTACACACACGGGACTATTGTTCCCAGTAAATACACGGGACTATTGTTCTCAGTTCACACGGTACTGTTGTTTCCAGTACACACACGGGACTATTGTTCCATGTACACACATGGGACTATTATTCTTAGTACGCACAAGGGACTATTGTTCCCAGTACACGCACGGGGCTATTGTTCCCAGTAGATACACAGTACTATTGTTCCCAGTTCACAAACGGGACTATTGTTCCAAGTACACTCGGGACTATTGCTCTCCGTACACACACGGGACTATTGTTCCTAGAAAACAAGGGACTACGGTTCCCAGTACACACGGGACTATTGTTCACTGTACAGACACGGGACTATTGTTCCCAGTACACACACGGGAATATTCTTCCCAGTACACACAAATGACTATTGTTCCCAGTACACACACGGGACTATTGTTCCCAGTACACACACGGGACTATTGTTGCCACTGCACACACGGGACTATTGTTTCCAGTACACATATGGGGACTATTGTTCCCAGTACACACACGGAGCTATTATTCCCAGTACACACAGTGGGCTATTGTTCCCATTACTCACACGGGACTATTGTTCTCAGTACACAAACGGTTTTATTGTTTCAAGTACACACACGGGACTATTGTTCTCAGTACTAACACGGGAATGTTTTTCCCAATACACACACGGGACTATTGTTTCCTGTACACACACGGGACTATTGCTTCCTGTACACACACGGGACTATTGTTCCCAGTACACACACGGGCTATTGTTCCCAGTACACACCCGGGAATATTGTTTCCAGTACACACACGGGACTATTGTTCCCAGTACACACACGGGACTATTGTACCCAGTACACACACGGGACTCTTGTTTCCAGTACACACATATAACTATTGTTTGCAGTACTCACACTGGACTATTGTTCCCAGTACACACACGGGTATATTGTTCCCAGTACACACACGGGGCTATTGTTCCCAGTGCTCACACATAACTATTGTTCCCAGTACACACAGTGGACTATTGTTCCCAGTAGATACACAGTACTATTGTTCCCAGTACACAAACGGGAATATTGTTCTCAGTACACTCACTGGGCTGATGTTCCCAGTACTGACACAGAACTATTGTTCCCAGTACACACACGGGACTATTGTTCCCTGTACACACGCTACTATTATTCTCAGTACACTCACGGGACTATTGTTCCCAGTAAATACACGGGACTATTGTTCTCAGTTCACACACGGTACTATTGTTTCCAGTACACACACGGGACCATTGTTCTCAGTACACACACATGATTATTGTTCCCAATGCACACACGGGGACTATTGTTCCCAGTACACACGGGACTATTGTTCTCAGTACTCACACGGGACCATTGTTCTCAGTATACAAACATGACTATTGTTCTCAATACACACACGGGGACTTTTGTTCCCAGCACACACGGAACTATTGTTCCCAGTACACACACGGGACTATTGTTCTCAGTTCTCACACAGGACAATTGTTCCCTTTGCACAAACGGGGACTATTGTTTTCATTACACACACGGGACTATTCTTCCCTGTACACACACGGGACTATTCTTCCCTGTACACACACGGGACTAGTGTTCCCAGTACACATGGGACTGTTATTCTCAGTATACACACGGGACTCTTCTTCCCTGTACACACACGGGACTATTGTATCCAGTACACACTAGGCAATTGTTCCCAATACTCACACGGGACTATTGTTCCCAGTACACACACGGGACTATTGTTCCCAGTACACACACGGGACTATTATACCCAGTACACACGGAGCAATTGTTTCCAGTACTCACACGGGATTATTGTTCCCAGTTCACAGGGGACTATTGTTCCCAGTACTCACGAGACTATTGTTCCCAGTACACACGGGCTATTGTTCCCAGTACTCCCACGAGACTATTGTTCCCAGTGCACACACGGGACTATTGTTCCAAGTACACATGGGACTTTTGTTCTCCGTACTCACACGGGACTATTGTTCCCAGAAAACACGGGACTACTGTTCCCAGAACACACGGGACTATTGTTCACTGTACAGACACGGGACTATTGTTCCCAGTACCCACACGGGACTATTGTTCCCAATACACACAAATGACTATGGTTCCCAGTACACACACGGGACTATTGTTCCCAGTACACACGCGGGACTATTGTTTCCAGTACACACATGGGACTATTGTTCCCAGTACTCACACGGGACTATTGTTCCCAGTACACACACTGGACTATTGTTCCCAGTACACACACGTGACTATTGTTCCCAGTACACACACGGGACTATTGTTCCAACTACACACACGGGACTATTGTTTCCAGTACACGTATGGGGACTATTGTTCCCAGTACTCACACAGGACTATTGTTCCCAGTACACACACGTGGCTATTATTCCCAGTACACACAGGGGGCTATTGTTCCCATTACTCACACGGGACTATTGTTCCCAGTACTCACACGGGAATATTGTTGCCAATACACACACGGGACTATTGTTCCCAGTACACACACGGGACTATTGTTTCCAGTATACACACGGGATTATTTTTCCCAGTACACACACGGGACTATTGTTCCCAGTACACACACGGGACTCTTGTTTCCAGTACACACATATGACTTTTGTTCCCAGTACTCACACTGGACTATTGTTCCCAGTACACACACGGGTCTATTTTTCCCAGTATACACACGGGGCTATTGTTCCCAGTACTCACACATAACTATTGTTCCCAGTACACACAATGGACTATTGTTCCTAGTAGACACACAGTACTATTGTTCCCAGTACACAAACGGGAATATTGTTCCCAGTACACTCATTGGGCTAATGCTCCCAGTATTCACACAGAACTATTGTTCCCAGTACACACACGGGACTATTGTTCCCTGTACGCACGCTACTATTGTTCTCAGTACACACACGGGACTATTGTTCCCTGAAAACACGTTACTACTGTTCCCAGTAAACATGGGACTATTGTTCCCTGTACAGACACGGGACTGTTGTTCCCAATTGTCGTGACGCTGAACCCCGGTTCATTCCGAACACAGCGAATACACAAGACATAACACCTTGCCTCAGCAACCGTTACTACCACCGTGTACTCCTACACACACCAGACCCTTGAGGCGTACCACTCGGTTTGTACTGGAACACAATGAATGAACATATGGAAGGTATTTAAAGGCCGTCGGGTTTTGTCATTTAATTACAAAGAATAGACTCTGACAAATAAATACATATTAACATACTCTATTAGGTCAATACACTTCCAATACCCATAGACCACTTGACCTCCGCGATCACCACCCACACTCGTAACTTCCGCCTAAGTCGCTAATACGGAATGATTACTACAACGCTCCACACCCGGTTAGTCTTTCATTCAATACTCACATACTACAGACTTAACTTGGTCACTAAGATCACATCAGGTTCTCGCATAGCTGTCTGCTACACTTCGCTGCTGCCGCAAACGGGGATCCAAAGGACTTGCTAGTTCAACTCCCACAATCAGACTGACTCCAGTCAGCCATGGCCTCAAACATTTCACCCCGCCTCTCAAGGAAGGTATAATCCGATTAACCTTATCCCTAGAGCGGTAACCTTGATCCTAGAAGCCTGACGAAGAATAATTCCTCTTTCCAGGAATTATTAATTTGGCTAAACAGCTTCGGTCTTAATCCATTGACCTTTCTTAGATATGTGATCCATAGTCTGTCTACTTACATGTACTTCCAATCATCATTCGTTAAGTGTTGTAGTAATGATCCTCTAGCTAATAATTCCTACTAACTTGTGGATTACAACACCACTCCCCTCCTTAAACACGCATATGTCCCCATATGCATCATTGCAATGGTTTCATTAGTGCAAGGACCTGGAGGATGCACCCACCATATGTGTACAACTAAAAAATCATCCAATAAGTTCATCATACACACGATGAAATAAATTAAAATTTTCCCCGACATGACTCACAACACTTCTCCAACATATACATTATATTCACATCATAGCACAGGTAAAATAGTCTGTAATAATTTTTCCCATCTCCAACAATGCACATATACCTAAACTGCTGACATATAATTACATACAAACATAACCATAAAATGACATTGACCAGAATGCTGGCACTTAAACAGAAATGACACTAGTCCTTAATATATACACAACACATATATATCTAAGGTTCTTCATCCTTAGTAACAAGTTAATTATAATTTAACATCTTGCCCTGTACTGTTGACATAAGGGCTTACAATGATCACACAATGTTTCACTGGCCTCCTCCACAATTGGCAGCATCACTTCTCTTGTCTTCGTGTCCCATGGTTGCTAGGTCATAGATCCTCCATGACCCAGACAAAACCCAGGCTGTCCAGCCTGGTGAATGTTGTCAATGTCCCATCGTTGCTCTGAGCTAACGTGATCCTGGCCTCCAGAGCAACGGAGATTCCGACCCCAGGGTCATGTTCCCTTGGGTCTGTGCTGACGTCTCGTTCCAGGGCACCAATCCCAGAACGCTGTAGATCCCTCACAGCTCTCTGGTCTAGGCCCATCCGCCCAGAGTGTGTCCACCTGTATTCACACCTTCCCGACCGCTGTACCTGCAAAATATTCACTCGGAGCCCCCTGGCTCGATCCCATTATTACATAACCCCCTCGGCTCCTTACTCTCTCCCCGTATATAGCCTGAGCGCAGCTGCAAAACCATTGCAGCTGGCCCTTATCCCTGCTTTGATGTCAGGGGGCGAATTTCGCCTATAACGTCACGTTGGCTTCCCTTTCTCCCGCCTTTTTTTCTAGAATTACTGAGTGTAGCCTCATAGCTTCCCTTCTACTCTACCTGAAGCTCTGTGACATGATCCCGGGGGACCTTCTCAAGCCTAACACTCAGTAATGGTGCCGATGAGGTAATATACAGTATATACATACACATACATTATCACAATAACTACCTCATTAAAATCATTTCACGACTAATATCACTAAAGCATCATACTGCCACTGGCTCGCCTCTAGCGAGATTCCTGTAACAACTTAATTAATGAGAGATTAGTATATCTACTTGGCTCGTCCACTGCAACCACCAACGCCTGAAATTTGAAATTCTACCTTATAATCTTATCCGTAAGACTTACCCACTCCGACTTAATTAATGAAAATTTTAATGAAAATAATGAATTTTTATTAGTCTTTTATGAGTCTTGCTAGAGATATCGACTTGACTCGCCTACTGCAGCCACCAACTCCTGCAATTATCCACATTTCATCTTATCCATAAGACTTACCCACTCCGACACACCATCACCTCTGGTCATCCCAACCACTGATGATCTCAATATAACGCCACACATCCCTACAACCACTTCCTGCGTCCTAACGCACCGACCTTGCTACGCCAATACTCACCTTACCGACCACTACATGGCGCCCCTGCGCCACCATATACTCCACAAAACCACACTCCATACCAGGCGTCCAAACGCCACTACACTACACCACCCAATGGCGTCCCCAACGCCCTCAACACAACACCCGGCGTCCCCCACGCCCTCAACACAACACACGGCGTCCCGTGTGTTGTCCCCAACGCCCTCAACACAACACCCGGCGTCCAAACGCCCTCAACACAACACCCGGCGTCCTCAACGCCCTCAACACAACACACGGCGTCCCCAACGCCCTCAACACAACACACGGCGTCCCCAACGCCCTCAACACAACACACGGCGTCTCCCAACACCATTACCACCACAGGCATATGCCTTGCGCCAGAGCGCATCAAAACACCACGAGACGTCACCACCAATAAGTAACCAGACGCCACACACACTCCCTTTTCTCTCGTAATCCATTAATTACCTGACCAACACTCGTCAGGCATAATTTCTTGTGTAGTGGCCACCCGCCACACTCTACCACCTGCGTTAACATACTTCAACGCTAATGTCTACAATACACCCGGTGTTACAACAACCAGTTATGCTACACATGCTACACCTTGGCGCTACAATGCCAACAATGTCATGCACTATACTACATCCATAATATCAACAGTCAAAACATGCACATTACACTACAGTAAACTAGTCATTACGCTGGCGTCTAATACGCCACTACACGTGCATTACACTACACACCCCGGCGTACAAACGCCAATACACAACCATGCACTACACTTGGCGTCCAAACACCAATACACAACCATGCACTACTCCCGGCGCCACACACCCCCACCGACGGGACACGCTCCCCGTGTCCCACGGTAACACTCTCCATAATGCTACCTGTACCCACTAAAAATCTCCATGGCCCTCTCCCGGGTACACTAGACGGCAAACCCCAGACGTCAAATTATGCGTCGCTCGCTATGCCAAGGCGTCCATAATTCACTGCGCCTGTTTTCTGTATCTACACCTGACAACGCCGGAACTCGCACAGTACTTTAGGTAATATTTCATTATCCTTAAAATATTCGATTTACACGTTACATGAAATTTAATTAACTTTAAATTACGTAGTTTTCACGCTTAATTTGTCCTTAGCAACGGTTTCTCACTATTACCACCATACCGACGATATAAAACAAGCTCCAAGGTGCGGCTCGCTTGGCCCACCCATCGCTTGGCCCGCACATGGCCGCACATGGCCCACGCTGGCCCACATTCACCCGCGCTAGTTTACCTCGCCACGCTGTATAATCCGCACTACGAACACTGTATAATCCGCACTATGAACACTGTATAATCCGCACTACGAACACTGTATAATCCGCACTACGAACACTGTATAATCCGCACTACGAACACTGCACTTGTTTTGGATCCCAATGCTTCAGTGGTCCAGACTTGCTTCTTAACCGTCTCTCGTTCCGGGAATCTGGAAAGAAAGAAATAAACCCCACATGTGCCCCACAATGGCCTAGTCCCTTTAATTAACTAACTCCTCTGTCCTGGTCTCACCTGACCCTCCTTCCTCCGTCTAGTCACCACCATTCTCACCACAACCCGACGTCTACCATTTCCCGAACATTCCCTCACCAACTAAACCAGAACCACACTTCATTCATCTCGCAAAGTGTTCCAAAACCTGTTTGCGCTGCCACCAAATATGTCGTCACGCTGAACCCCGGTTCATTCCGAACACAGCGAATACACAACACATAACACCTTGCCTCAGCAACCGTTACTACCACCTATACTCCTACACACACCAGACCCTTGAGGCGTACCACTCGGTTTGTACTGGAACACAATGAATGAACATATGGAAGGTATTTAAAGGCCGTCGGGTTTTGTCATTTAATTACAAAGAATAGACTCTGACAAATAAATACATATTAACATACTCTATTAGGTCAATACACTTCCAATACCCATAGACCACTTGACCTCCGTGATCACCACCCACACTCGTAACTTCCGCCTAAGTCCCTAATACGGAATGATTACTACAACGCTCCACACCCGGTTAGTCTTTCATTCAATACTCACATACTGCAGACTTAACTTGGTCACTAAGATCACATCAGGTTCTCGCATAGCTGTCTGCTACACTTCGCTGCTGCCGCAAACGGGGATCCAAAGGACTTGCTAGTTCAACTCCCACAATCAGACTGACTCCAGTCAGCCATGGCCTCAAACATTTCACCCCGCCTCTCAAGGAAGGTATAATCCGATTAACCTTATCCCTAGAGCGGTAACCTTGATCCTAGAAGCCTGACGAAGAATAATTCCTCTTTCCAGGAATTATTAATTTGGCTAAACAGCTTCGGTCTTAATCCATTGACCTTTCTTAGATATGTGATCCATAGTCTGTCTACTTACATGTACTTCCAATCATCATTCGTTAAGTGTTGTAGTAATGATCCTCTAGCTAATAATTCCTACTAACTTGTGGATTACAACACAATACACACACGGGACTATTGTTTCTACTACACACACTGGGACTATTGTTCCCAGTACACACGGGGCTATTGTTCTCAGTACTCACACGGGACCATTGTTCTCAGTACACACACGTGGCTATTGTTCCCAATACACACACGGGGACTATTGTTCCCAGTACACACGGGACTATTGTTCCCAGTACACACACGGGACTATTGTTCTCAATTCTCACACAGGACAATTGTTCTCAGTACACACACGGGACTATTGTTCCCAGTACACATATGGGACTATTGTTCCCAGTACACCCACGGGACTATTGTTCCCAGTACACACAGGGAAATAGGAGAAATGTGCGATGGATGTAATAAATCTTTGGAATAGTCTAACATTAACATTTAGTCCGGGGGGGGGGGGGGAGCTTTTAGTAATAACAAAAAGGTTAGAGGTCCCTACAGACTCGCTTTGACTATCTCCCGATAATGGGAGCTGGGACGGCCCAGGTGATGGTACAACCCCGGCGATGGTTCGACCCCCAGCGATGGTACGACCCCCGGCGAGGGTACGACCCCCGTCGGTGATACGAGCCACCGTGATGGTACGACCCCCGGTGATGGTTCGACCCCTGCGATGGTACGACGCTTGGTGATGGTACGACCTCCGGCGATGATACTACCCCCGGTGATGGTACTACCCAGGTGATGGTATGACCCAGGCGATGGTTCGACCCCCAGCGATGGTACGACCCCCGGCGATGATACGACCCCCGTTGATGGTACGACCCCTGGTGATGGTACGACCCCTGGCGATGATACGACCCCTGGTGATGGTACGACCCCTAGCGATGATACGACCCCTGGTGATGGTACGACCCCGGCGATGGTACGGCCCAGGTGATGGTACGACCCCCGGCGATGATACGACCCCCGGTGATGGCACGACCCAGGTGATGGTACAACCCCGGAGATGGTACGACCCCGGGCGATGGTACGACCCCCGGTGATGTTACGACCCCGGCGATGGTTCGACCCCCAGCGATGGCACGACCCCGGGCGATGGTACGACCCCCGTCGATGATACGACCCCCCGTGATGGTACGACCCCGGCGATGGTACGACCTTTGGTGATGGTACGACCCCCGGCGATGATACTACCTCCAGTGATGGTACTACCCAGGTGATGGTACGACCCCGGCGATGGTTCGACCCCCAGTGATGGTACGACCCCCGGCGATGATTCGACTCCCGGTGATGGTACGACCCACGGTGATGGTACGACCCCCGGCGATGATACGACCCCCGGTGATGGTACGACCCAGGTGATGGTTCAACCCCGGCAATGGTACGACCCCCAGCGATGGTACGACCCCCAGTGATAGTACGACCCCCGGCGATGATACGACCACTGGTGATGGTACGACCCCAGGTGATGGTACAACCCCGGCGATGGTACGACCCCCAGCGATGGTACGACCCCCGGCAATAGTACGACCCCTAGCGATGGTACGACCCCAAGCGATGGTACTACCCCTGGCGATAGTACGACCTCCAGCGAAGGTACGACAACGGCGATGGTACTACCCCCGGCGATAGTACGACCTCCAGCGAAGGTACGACAACGGCGATGGTACGAGCTCTGGCAATGGTACGGACCCCAGCGATAGTACGACCACCGGCGATGGTACTACCCCCGCCGATGGTACGACCCCCGGCAATGGTACGACCCCCGGCGATGGTACGACCCCGGTTGATAGTACGACCCCCGGCGATGGTACGACCCCCGTCGATGGTACGACCCCCGGCGATAGTACGACCCCCGGCGATGGTACGACCCCCGTCGATGGTACGACCCCCGGCGATAATACGGCCCCCGGCGATAGTACGGCCTCCGGCGCGCGTTAATTGTGAAATGTTGGCGCCATTGAAACACGTTTTGCATTAAGTTTTGTAATTTAAGCGTTGATGACACCAGGTAATGGGATTTTTTTTTTGAGTGTGTACTCGCCTGGTTGTAAATAATTTGTTGTTTTATAAGATCAAGCTATAGCTCCCTAGCCCCTGCCTTTCCATTTCTGGTCGGCTAATGTAATTGCTCATTGAATTCACTTTAGCCATTTATTCTTCTAGCTCGTTTTGTTTACATAAGACTCTAAAGTTGAAAAAGTTTTTCTTGAAGAGTCTGTTTCTTCTCTGTGTCTCAAGCGTCCGCCTGTGTCCTCTGGGTCTATTGTTTCTCATTTCAGCTCTCTCAGCCTCTCACTGTTGGTGACTTTCCTCAGCTCTTTACCAAGTCTTGTCACGTATCTATGAACTATTTCCTTTCTCCTTTTATCCTTGTTTTTGGTGTGAATTCCATGCCAGTTCTGAATACTTAAAGAGGAATTAAGAGAACTTACAAATCTAGGGTTTCCATCACAATGTTCATATCATTAAGATCAGCGTGCTATCCCCCTTGCCTTTTCGGGACAGGAAAGAGTGCAGAAATAGAAGGAATAGTACAACTATGTATTGCAAAGATACGACAAGGAACCTAAATAATGGGTACAGTTTCTAAGCCCCTCAAAATATACTCTCTAAAAACGACGCCGAGAGAAGTATCGCATAATAAGTCAATTACTGGAAGGCCAAGTGCGAAATTTTCACAAATACCAACACACTCAATTGGCAGGAAATGCAAGATGAAACGAGTGAGGTGTAGGGTCAACATAGGCACCATCAGAGAACACAGAAAGAACATCAGGTTTCCGCAGTTATTCAATATCCTTCCGGCAAGAATAAGAGACATTGGTGCCACAAAAAAATGAACTCCCAAGGAAAAAAAATTGGACAAATTCCTAGTCCAAATATTTACCAGTTCGCTATGTAAAACTTTATCAGCTTTCAAGTGGCCGGCAAGCACGTATATCCTTATTGTTACGTATACTGGCAAAGATCCTTCTTTTTCAGTGTTATTTTGAGCTGGCTTCCCTTCAGTGTATTGCCTCCTTTGTGAACCTTTCTTCTCCTCACGAATTATCGTTACTTTACATTTGTCAGGAGTTGGAGTTAAACATCCACCTGTCTGACCTCATCAATTTGGCATCACCAGGAAACTGTTCGTTGACATATCAGCCATAAAAAATGCGACTAAAACATCGTTGTAGTTTATTTGTACGACTGTGTATTCGTTCATGCCAGAATTAAAAACGCGTCAGCCAATCATCGTGAGGCAGAGGAATATTGTCCGAAATATGTTTGCTCTAATTGGCTTAAACCTCTCACGGCGGAATACTCTGCCTAGGATTCAAAATGTGTCACCGGGCGCTGCTTATAAATATCTCGGTAGTGGAAAACATGTCAGAGTCCTTCTTGGGAGGAAAAGATTCAGTCCTTCTTAGAAGGAAAACATTCATTTTTCTTGGGAGGAAAAGATCCAGCTACTCACTCGTATCGAATCATTTATTATAATATATATTCAGATTATTTAACCTAATAAATCTTTATTTATTATATATTATTATTGATTATCTCCGATTAAGGAAGTAGATCACTGTGACAATGTTTGAGATTTCTTAAGGCCATAAAAAGGAAAATTGCTGTTCAGGAAGAAGAAGAAGAAGGCGGCTTCTTCGTGGTCACGATCGTTTTTAAGTGAACATGTCATCTTTGTCCTGTTCCCTTAGACATGAACTCCGAAGGAAGGTGGACATGAGTCATCCATATCCAACGAACGTGAAAAACGTGACGTCGTAAACCGTGAACTTATCAACTCATGTTCAAGAGAAGAAATATTCCTCCTTGGTTTTCGTTCACCTTACTCTGGCATCTTGCTCACCTGTGATCTCTCCCGGCCCTCTTGGCCTCAGGTCAGGTGTAAACAGGTCAATAAAAAAGCTGTGTTGTTGAGTGCAGGTGAATGACCTTCTCTTCCTCTCCCCGCCCCTAGTAACCCAGTGATGGGTCTAGCCTCGCCACCTTCCTCTCCCTGCCCCTGTATTGGGTCTCCTAGCCCCCCCAGTGTTGGGTCTCCTAGCCGCCAGTGTTGGGTCTAGTCCTGTCAGCCACAGTGAACCACAGTGATTAGAACCATCCCTGGTAGACCCAGCTGGTATTACATCCAGCAGGTATTCTGATGCAGTGAAACTCTGGCTCAGGGTTCACAGACGCTTACATATCCATTAACGAAGTTCTGAATCTCTTATACTTGACTCACAGAAACTTAGTACTCACGTAGTATACGAGTCTTGTTGACTAACGAGTTGCAAACTGATCATATCAATTATAACATTGGGTTGAGGGCGGTTTCACAAGGCTTCTGAGCTAGAGAATTTGTTTGTAAAATAAGACTAATCCATAGAGACGTGGACTACAGGTCTTCTAAGGTGATTGTCAGGAGAAAACACTAAGGCATTAAGACTACATAGCACTTTGGAAGGGATCAAGATTTGGGGGTAGGACGGAGGGAAGGAGTAGTGCCCCAATCACTTAGAGGGTCAGGGATTGAATGCTGACCTGTCCAAGTGGTCCTCAGGTCTTCTAAGTTAACACTTCTACTGATCGCTCGACTCCAAGTTGATGGTAACGAGCAATGGTTTCGCCTCTTACTAGGAATTACTGGCCATTGAGATTTTCCTTCAGTGGTTGATGTATATGAGTCTAGTCAGCAGTTGAAGAAATGACGAACCGCTCCACCAGTGTTGAGATTTACAGTCCATGTTGCATCCTTGACAAACACATATTGCAGACACTTATAGAACACTTATATAGCACTTATTTTGTTATTGCAGTTCTTAGCTGGGGGAGAGGGAAAGAACCTGTGGCTTCTCGATACGGTGGGTTTGAGTTTGAATGAGAACATCCCGTAATGAGAGCTATAACACACTCACATGGTAGAAGATGATAGAGATGAGACCTTGCTCCGGACGCTCATCATTTGTGACTCATTTTCCGCCACGGTGTCACCATCATTATTGATTGTATGGGCATGTATCTTACGACCATTTTACAGTGATCTTTCAATGCAAATTTCAAGTGATATCAGATGCTCAGTTCTCCCGCACTCATACTGAACAAAATCTGTGTTTATTATGACGAACGAACCATGTGAAACAACAACACAGCAACATGCTGGAGGAAACGATACGGAAGGAAAAGCAGAATAGAACCATTGAAGAGTAGAAGTGGCATAAACACAATTAAAGAGCATTGTATGAACATCAGAGGTCCACGGCTATTCAGTACCCTCCCAGCAAGCATAAGAAATATTGCCAGAACAAAGGTGAATGTCCTCAAGAAATAACTAGACAAGTTCCTGCAAGAATTGTCGGACCACTCGGGTTGTGGTGGATACGTGAGCCTGCGGACCGCTCCAAGCAACAGCCTGTTGGACCAGATTATCACACGGGTTTGGGAAGCAGAACTTTCTGAACCTACTCCAGGTGTTCTCCAGGAAACAGGTCACAGGAAAGGTTAACAGCAGGTGCTGCAAGAAGCTAAATTGAACGGAACTTTGCTTTCTCGACTTTTATTACCTGTGTTGTCGTTACCTCAGTCATTCTATTACGATTGTGAGTGCTCAATTCCGAGTGTTCAAGTGCTCAAGTGCTGTGAGTGCTCAATACACACTTCACCGCTCAATCCGTGTATTATAAAGAGCAAGAGTTTGTCATTCAAAGTAATATTCTCCCTCTACATTGAGTACAGGTTTGACCAACGGTATGCAGTGGTGACAACACCAAAAAGTATGAACATGTATTATTATGCTCTGGTATATTCTTAGGATATTCTAATATACAAAGCCTGCATATATTGTGATGCCGCAATCCAAATATTTAAATCAGCTAGGATAAATAAGTTTTTAATATCCGAGTCATTACCCAGCAAACACAGAACGTTTGTGGACGTTTTTAAATGGTCCCACAAAGGTAATACTGTAACTTTTGACATAAATACGTATATCTGACGTTCTTAAAACCAAAGGATATAACTAAACACATATATTCTTGAGACACAATTTTTTAAGATTTATGTAAAAATTTAAAAATAATAGTAAATGCTATGGAATTATAATGTTTTCATGCTTTATATTTAAGAATAAATAATTTTCAGTCAACATTTAGTTTTTTTTGTTTACTTTCTGTAAAGCTATCCAATTTACGTTCTTATAACATAAATATAACATTTATATGACGTCAGTATAACGTTATTTACACGACATCATTACGTTATTATGATGTTATATTAACGTATAATTCCTGTGTGAAAACCAGAATATATATTGAACTTTATGTTTTAAACCTTGTAAAGTTATCATAAAACTTGGAATAAGACGGTAAGCATGCTTTACTTATGAAAATATACAAACAAATCAACAAAAACATTTTAACATAAAAACATGAACAACATGAATAAAAACATGAATGAATTTGTAAAGAATTTTTTAATTTGAGTTAAACTAAATACAAACTTAATATGTTTTGCTAACGCAAAAATATATTCCCGAGGTATTGTAATTGCAAATAAATATTTAATACAATTATTTGTATCATTTTTTTTATTTTAGATTTCCGTATTGCTTGATAATATATAATAGCGTTTAGATAATGCTAGCGCTGGACATTCTTTAGGCTCGTTGCATGTTGTGGTAGTCGCCGCCATTTTAAAACCGTGTCGAGAGGGACTGCTGTTGGCTTATCCACAAAATCCTGCTGCATCTTCAATAGTTAAGGTAACTGTTTTCTTTTATTTGCTCTTAGACATGTGTAGTATATATATAAGCTTGTGGTGGTAGGCTGGATGGTGTGTTGATGGCCCTGGCTGGAGGTGTGTTGATGGTGGTGTTGTGTTGATGGCCCTGGCTAGAGGTGTGTTGATGGTGGTGTTGAGTTGATGGCCCTGGAGGCGTGTTGGTGGCCCTGGAGGTGTGTTGATGGCCCTGGAGACGTGTTGGTGGCCCTGGAGGTGTGTTGGTGGCCCTGGAGGTGTGTTGGTGGCCCTGGAGGTGTGTTGGTGGCCCTGGAGGTGTGTTGGTGGCCCTGGCTGGAGGTGTGTTGATGGTGTTGTGTTGATGGCCCTGGAGGCGTGTTGATGGCCCTGGAGGTGTGTTGGTGGCCCTGGAGGTGTGTTGGTGGCCCTGGAGGTGTGTTGGTGGCCCTGGAGGTGTGTTGGTGGCCCTGGAGGTGTGTTGGTGGCCCTGGCTGGAGGTGTGTTGATGGTGGTGTTGTGTTGATGGCCCTGGAGGCGTGTTGATGGCCCTGGAGGTGTGTTGGTGGCCCTGGAGGTGTGTTGGTGGCCCTGGCTGGAGGTGTGTTGATGGTGGTGTTGTGTTGATGGCCCTGGAGGCGTGTTGATGGCCCTGGAGGTGTGTTGGTGGCCCTGGAGGTGTGTTGGTGGCCCTGGAGGTGTGTTGATGGCCCTGGAGGTGTGTTGGTGGCCCTGGAGGTGTGTTGATGGCCCTGGAGGTGTGTTGGTGGCCCTGGAGGTGTGTTGATGGCCCTGGAGACGTGTTGGTGGCCCTGGAGGCGTGTTGGTGGCCCTGGAGGTGTATTGGTGGCCCTGGAGGTGTGTTGGTGGCCCTGGAGGTGTGTTGGTGGCCCTGGCTGGAGGTGTGTTGATGGTGGTGTTGTGTTGATGGCCCTGGAGGCGTGTTGATGGCCCTGGAGGTGTGTTGGTGGCCCTGGAGGTGTGTTGGTGGCCCTGGCTGGAGGTGTGTTGATGGTGGTGTTGTGTTGATGGCCCTGGAGGCGTGTTGATGGCCCTGGAGGTGTGTTGGTGGCCCTAGCTGGAGGTGTGTTGGTGGCCCTATATATATATATATATATATATATATATATATATATATATATATATATATATATATATATATATATATATATATATATATATATATATATATATATATATTATGAATATCAGAGGTCCCAGGACATTGGACCCAGGACAATTATTGTGCATGTGTAGTATGTATATTTATGTAGTATATTTGGCATATTTTTTGGCATTTAGTTAATGCCAGTTAGTGGTATGTCTCTGCACCGTTTCCAGTTTGTTGATATGCTTCTTAAGATATGGGCACCATACAACTGCTGCATACTCCAACTTTGGTCTAACAAAAATTGTGAACAATTTCAAAATTTCTGTTGAAGAAATCCTGTTTCCTAGTTCTGCATCTGTTTTGGTATAACACCTCCTTTTTTTCACACCTCTATTTTTTACATTCATCAATGTTTCGGTACGTGCAATAGTATGTATTGTTTCATTGCAGATAACAGCATTTAAATTTTGTTTGTTTCTTAGACTTAGACTCATACTACCAAGTTGCTGTTGGCAATTGGATAATTTTTTTATGAAGTCATTTGTTATTTTTTCCCCTATAGTAATTTATGCTTTTGATCTCAATTAGTTTTATATCCTAGCTTTTTAATTTTTTCCCCTTATATATTGCCATCTTATCTGTCTGCTTTACATGGCTTAAGCAGAGTCATGTAGTGAGGCAGTTGATAGTGGTAAGGATTGCGATGTTGTATACCTTGACTTTAGCAAAGCTTTTGATACAGTGCCACATGAAAGACTGATTAAAAAAATAGAGTCTCATGGTATTGGGGGTGCTATATTAAGCTGGATTAGGGCATGGCTATACCAAAGGAAACAGAGAGTTAGTATAAATGGAATCAAGTCAGAGTGGGAAAATGTTGTAAGTGGAGTGCCTCAAGGCTCTGTCCTGGGACCTCTGTTGTTTATAATATATATAAATGATTTAGATTCAGGTTTGAGTAGCAACATTTGCAAATTTGCCGATGATACGAAAATCGGTAGGGAAATTAATTCGGAGGAGGACTCACTATCACTTCAAGTTGATCTAGATAGGGTTTTGAAATGGTCAAAGGATTGGCAGATGCAGTTTAATGCTGATAAATGTAAAGTTCTGAGGTTAGGTAATGATGATAGAGTTACAAGATACGAGCTAGATGGTGTTGTGATTGCGAAGTCGGATTGCGAAAGGGATCTGGGAGTTATGATTAGTAAGAATTTAAAACAAAAGGATCAATGCATAAATGTTCGTAATAAGGCAAATCG
The DNA here is from genome assembly GCF_040958095.1 of Procambarus clarkii. Lineage (NCBI taxonomy): Eukaryota > Metazoa > Arthropoda > Malacostraca > Decapoda > Cambaridae > Procambarus > Procambarus clarkii. The sequence goes on from NC_091163.1 coordinate 15,563,484, forward strand.
GACACTTGGATTTATTAATCGCAGCGTTAGTAACAAGACACCTGGTGTGGTTCTCAAGCTATATCTTGCTCTAGTTAGGCCCCATTTAGATTATGCAGTTCAGTTTTGGTCGCCATATTATAGAATGGATATAAATTCACTTGAACGTGTCCAGCGTAGGATGACTAAGTTAATTCCCCAAATTAGAAATCTTTCATATGAAGAAAGATTAACAAAGCTTAAGTTGCATTCACTGGAAAGGCGAAGAGTTAGGGGTGACATGATAGAGGTTTACAAGTGGATGAATGGACATAACCGGGGGGATATTAATAGGGTATTAAAAGTATCAACACAGGACAGAACACGAAACAATGGATATAAATTGGATAAGTTTAGATTTAGGAAAGACTTGGGTAAATACTGGTTCAGTAACAGGGTTGTTGATTTGTGGAACCAATTGCCGCGTAACATTGTGGAGGTGGGGTCCCTCGATTGTTTCAAGCACGGGTTGGACAAGTATATGAGTGGGATTGGGTGGTTATAGAATAGGAGCTGCCTCGTATGGGCCAATAGGCCTTCTGCAGTTACCTTTGTTCTTATGTTCTTATGTTCTTATGTCTGCTTAAGCCTTTGTTATTTTACTAATTTACCTGTTTTAATTATTATTTGTTTTCAAAGTTTAGTTTACCCCATTTTATTTGCTTTTTGCAGTACAGTACTTTACTAATAATCTTGTAATAGTAATTGGTAATGTAGCACTTGGCCTTTCTCCTTCAGAATGTATGCACACATTATAGAAAAAAGAAGAGATGGCAGCGTATGTCACGGGCCAAAAAGCGACGCCTAAAAGAACAGGCATCCCAGCGTGGCAAAAATGAAAATAGTGATGAGGTTGAGATTCAGTTGTTGAATCAGGATCCTTTGGCCAATGTTACAACAAACAGCATAGACGATGACCATGCTGCTTTGTCATCTAATTCAAAACCTAATATTGGTTGTGGAGCCAATGAAGATGCATCATCTCTGGAAAGTCAGAGAGAGAGAGATTGGACTTGGGACATGATTGATGAGCATGACCCAATATCATCAGAGTCAGAGAGCAGTGGTGATGAGGATGATAAATCATTATCAGATGTATTGTTAGTATGGGTTAATAAATATGGCATAACACACAATGCCATTGATAATTTATTAAAAAAATTGAGAAAACAGGGACATGCTGACTTGCCAAAAACAGCTCGTTCGTTACTGAATACAGTTAAACATATACCTACTGAGACTAAATCAGGCATGATATATATCTACTTGGGGTTAGAGGAGGAAATGTTGAAAACTTTAAGGCTGTATCCTAAATCAACAATAAGAGATTTGGCAGAAATATCTTTAATTTGCAACATTGATGGTTTGCCAATATTTAGAAGTAAAAATGAAAGTTTATGGCCTGTTCTTTGTGCTATCAATAATGTCAAACCTATAAGAGTTTTCCCAGTAGTCCTCACATACGGAAGCTCTAAACCTAGTGATTTAGATTTTTTAAATGAATTCATTCAGGATTTGAAAAAAATTATGCACTATGGATTTAAAAATGATGACAAAACATTGCCAGTAAAACTAAAAGGAGTCATATGTGATGCCCCAGCAAAAGCAATAGTGAAGGCAATCAAACTCCACTCTGGCTACTTTGGGTGTGATAGATGTACCCAAGAGGGTGTTTGGAATGGAAGAATGACTTATCAACAAGTGAAAAATTTACAACTCATAACAGATGAAGATTTTCGTAATCAATCTAATTCTCAACATCACCATGGTAGATCACCATTCTGTGACTTAAATATAAATATGGTGAGTACTTTTCCCATAGACTATATGCATCAGATATGTCTTGGGGTTATGAAAAGGTTACTTCTTGCCTGGATACGAAATAAAAACGTAAAATTATGTGCTCGCCAAGTTGATGAAATTAGTCAGCGTCTAATTCAACTAACACAATTTGTGCCTATGCACTTTGCACGTAAACCTCGAAGTCTTTCAGAGGTTGATAGATGGAAAGCGACTGAATACAGGCAACTCCTTCTCTACACCGGTAAGATTGTACTGAAGGGAATCTTACCCAAAGAATTGTATGACCATTTCCTGACTCTGAGTGTAGCCATTTCTATTCTTGTATCACCTAAATTGATTCAGTTAAATTACAGCCAATATGCACATGATCTTTTGCTGTACTTTGTGTTAAAGGCTCGTGAGCTGTATGGTAAGGATTTTTTAGTGTACAATGTACACTGCCTAACACACATATCCTCTGATGCCAAAGAGTTTGGTAGTTTGGACAGATGTTCAACATTTCCATTTGAAAATTACCTGCAGCAGGTTAAGAATATGGTTCGATCAAGTAAAAACCCTCTTGTTCAAATTGCAAAGAGCCTGAAAGAGATGCAGCATGCTCAAAGGATTTATACACCAAATACAGAACATAAAATATATACCAAGGCACCAAACAATGCCTATTTGCTGAATAATGAAACTTGCTGCCAAGTTTTGGACACTGTCAGTGACACCGATGAAAATGGAGACAGCATGTTCCTTTGCAGGGTATATTCGAGAAGTATACCTCTCTTTGAGAAACCTTGTAACTCCAAATTAATTGGAGCATTTAAGGTTCTTACTAGGAATTCATCCATGAAGGTGATTCCAGCAAGAAAACTAAACCGCACAGGTATGATGATCGAGACAGAAAGCGCAAATACTTTTCTGTCAATACTACATGACTTATGACAAGTACGTATTTAAATACTGTATCCATGCTTTAATAATAGTTTGAACTAATATTGTAAGTTAATGAGATTCACAATTTTGTTTTTTATTAAAGCTATTATCTTTTGACCAATATTTACCTGTTTAAAAATCCCATTACCCTGTATTTCATGAAAATTATTAATATTTTGAGAGCACATTAAGAGATAAAACTGTATTAAGCCTTTTAGTCCATACTTGGCAGCTACTGTTTATACCAACCGAAAATCATTTACAAATGTGGCTAATCTATGATTGACACAATCAAGTAAATCTATTACCAACTTTATGCTAATTTCTTTTTTTGGGGAGAACAACCCTTAATAAGATTTTTCAATTTTGTAGATGACATCTGAAAAGTGGTATGCAGTGGTAGGCTTCAATGATCGTAGTGTGGGTATCATCTCCACAACCTGGATTGAAAAATCTGATGATGTAAGCATTACTTTGAAACTAAAAAATTGCATATATTGAGTTGCTTTAAAAATATTCCAAATTAGTGCTAAAATTAGCATGTAGCAGTTTATTTCGACTTTTCAGGAAACCATATTGTGCTGGTGGCCACAGAGCAGGCATACAGTTAGTGCCCAAAAGCACGAAAAGCCAGACACGACAAATTGGCGAGTGCATGTCGTATCAACAATCCAATCAACAACTGGTAGGTATTAAATTTATAATTATTAAGATTTAAGATACAAGACACCTATTCATTCATTCACCATAACTTTAACCCTGCAGACAAAAACAGCATTATAATTATATTTTAATCACAAGATGGGTTTCCTCATAGCTACTTAAGACTTTTGTGCCCCAGTTATAAGTTCCAAATCATGTACGTCGTTTTATTAAACATCTCTTTAGGAAGCTGATTTAAGTTATTTCTTAGTGTTCACTACTCTACTAGGTAACGATAAATATATATCTCGCTGATATATTACTAATTATATTCAATTATTACAGATGATTTTGACGTTGCAAAACGAAGATGCTTAGCTGCGGAAGACACTTCAAATGTCGAAACTGAAGACGATATGGGCTATCCTCGACAACGAAAAAGGAAACCATGCTTCAAATATGAAGAAGAGAATTCCGAGAATAACAAACGTAAGCATTGATAACCTACTACAGTAATTTAAAAAAAATTTGCAACTTGAAAAATGCCATTCAATACATTAAGCAATTTAAATAATTTCAGGCAATCATCACTCGTCTCAATCCAAGAAGAAGTGTTCGCCATCTTCATATGAGAATACACCTTCAAAAGAAATAAGTCCTCCGCAAATACCATATTATTCTGGTATATTAAGTGAATGTAAGGATTAGTAGTAAATAACATTAAAAGTTCTAAATTGATATTTAACCATGCTTCCTTTGTTTGGTTATTTATGCTTTTGGTTTAAAAAAAACTAAAAACTGCTCTAAACTTAGTTCTTGCTGTTTTTTTTTTTGTTTTGTTTTGTTTAATTCCTTCTGGAAGTACTAGAAGCTTTGAGTAATTTTTATGCTTATCTGGAATTTCTGTATAGAAATATGTGTTTATTTCTAATTGTTTAATATTAAGTATATTATTGTTTTATGTGCATATGGGGTCTAGTGAACTTTTCCCACTTTGTCTAGCAGGTGCTTTTCACTTGTCACAGTTCAGGGAAATTTTGGTTTTCCTTTGATCTAGTCACTAGTAACAAGCAGGTTTGTTATTACTTTTCTTTTTGTTTGTCCCTTACGTGTTAATTTGTCCTTTATCTTACCTTTACCTTACGTGTTAATTTGTCCCTTACCTTAAGTTAATTTTTAAAATATGTATCTCATATTGACCCCCACCTCTCTCATGTTAGTTCAAACTATATTAAAGTCTTAAAAATATTATTTGGTTAAAAAGTGTTTGAAATAAACATAACTCCTTTTCAGCTAATAGAACAGTCCTACAAAAGCAGTCTCCAGTGAAGACTACACTTCACAATACACCGTTGACGCCATCAGTATTTCTTCATGAAGGTAATAAGTAATTATTTAAAATATATATCATGTTGACCCACTCTCTCATGTTGACCCTCATTCTCTCTCTCATGTTGACCTCCCTTTTCTCATGTTGAAATTTGTTTTGTTAATTTTGTTCTGTCACCTCTTCTTATTCTGTGTGTATGTGTCTGTCTGTCTCTGTATGTCTCTCTATCTTTCTTTTCTTTCTTTTTCTTTATTTATTTCTTTCTTTTCTTTTTTCTTCTCTTCTCATGTTGGCCCTCCTCTCTCTCATGATAACCCCCCCCCCCCCTCTCTGATGTTGGCTCACCCTCTTTCTGATGTTGGGTAGTTTAAATGTGATGTAGACATATAGTATAACTTATAATATTAGTATGCAGTAGTAAAAGCTCATGAAATTTGTTGATTATACAGTACAGTAGTTAGATTTTAATAGCTAAATCTTGCAATCTTAAAGACAATGAGCTGGTCACGCCAAGTACTTCAGTCGTTAGGACTCCAAGGTCAAGGAATTTATTCGACCCAAAGTCACCAGACAAGAACGATGGGAATTTGAAAGAAATGATGCAGAATATGAGTAAGTTTTGAAAGTTTAATTAATTTATTATGTAGCCTATAACCTATATGTACCCTATGGGTGATAGGCATAAGTTTCATGTTCAAGTAGACTGCAAACTGAGCAGGTTAGATTGCTGAATTTGCTTCCAATTATATAATCAGTTTCATAATTACTAAGAAATTATCCCATTATCTATCACATCAGTCATAGCCTACTTTTTGGGTGCTTTCTCAGTGTCAGTTATTTTATAATATACTTTATAATGCTTTTATTTTAAATGTACATTCAAGATATGTAATATAATAGCATGTACACTTTCTATATACTGTATAAATTTCCAGGTAACATGTTGCAGGCCATATACACTGGAGTGAATGAACTGAAAAGTGATGTGAATGAACTGAAAAGTGATGTGAAGATATTGAAAGCAACTTTGACTACAAAAGAAACAGACAAGATCATAGAAGATCTAATACCAAATCCTATTGCTGCAGAAGGTGATCTTAATGTTCTCAATAGGAAGTTAGCGGAATCGAGTTTCAGAACAAAATTTGTAAGTGGTATTTTAACAGTAATGTTTCCTTCAATTTTTCATCTTAAATATTACAGATATTTGCTAATTTTCTAATTAAAATTTTTTGATAGTTCATGCAGAAAAGATAAAATTGCTAAATAATAAGAATAATGATATAATCTTGTTTATATAGGATAGGATAAAATATAACACTTATGTATTTGTAAATTATGTAATATTAACACAGTGTCTTTCACACTCTCCTGAGTGCTTTCTCAAGGTCTTGAGTGTATGGTTAGGATGAGGCTTACATTTCAACGACTATATTTCTCTTGCTAATTTTGTTAGTCGTTGAGATGTATCTCTTCATAACACACACACTTATCTGCTTGATGGGGGTCTGGGAGTTCTTCTACTCCCCAAGCCCAGCCCGAGGCTAGGCTTGACTTGAGAACTTTGGTCTAGTGCTTGGTGATTGTGGGGATTATCATAGAGGATTACATGCTGTTATGGAAATAGTCAACTAGAGGGTTATTTTGTAGACCCAGGTCAATATTGAAATCACCTCCTAGAATGATGTGATTTTTGTTGAGATGTTATTTATGATAAGATGCCTTATCATAAGTTATGATATATATATATATATATATATATATATATATATATATATATATATATATATATATATATATATATATATATATATATATATATGTTTCATTGAATATGACCGCATATTCTGTATTTATTATTTTCTGGTTTAGGGCTTCTATCCCTCTAACTATTTTCTTAGCATCAGGGCTTAATTGAAATAGGAGTTCTCCAAAACTCATTTTCGTACTTTTAAGGTGAAGAAAAGAAGTGATTTACTATAGAGTGTATTACACTTATTTATATAATTTGCACGACGTTTCGAACCTCCATGGTTCATTCTCAAGTGAACAGATCTTACAATACTAGTTGATTTTATACCCGCACTGGGTCAGGTGATAATACAATGAAGGTGAAAACATGGGGGGATACATAAGGGATAAATGTGAGGTGAAACATAGAGGCTGCAGAAGGCTTATTGGCCCATACGAGGCATCTCCTATCTAAACAAAGATTAATCCAGTGTAATTGGCATGTTATGTTGGACATTGTCTTCTGTGTTGGCATCGATATGTTCTTGTCTTGTCCTTACTCTCATGGTAGGTAGAGTAAATAGTTCCGTGATTTGGGTGTTCATGGTAGGTCGCTCTATTCTTATGTGAATTGCCTCAAGAATTTGTAATCTTCTTGCATCTTGGGTTTTGTCTATTATGCAAGTATTCTTGTTCAACATTTCTCTTGTTAGAAACATTTCTCTTCTTTTCTCTTGTTGTTCTCTCTAAGAGAACTAACTCTAAGAGAACTCTCTAAGAGTATTGTAAGATCTGTTCACTTGAGAATGAACCATGGAGGTTCGAAACGTCGTGCAAATTATATAAATAAGTGTAATACACACTATAGTAAATCACTTCTTTTCTATTTATGTCCAGTTCTCGACCTGTAAATCCACTCGTTCTGAAGATGTCCTAATGTCCGAAGATGTCCTAATGTCTTAACAGCAAGTGTTTCTGTCAAATTCCTTAAGGAAATATCTGAGTTCCCCATTATGACCTCTCCACAAATCAGGTTTTTCAACTGCTTCAAGCTCATTTTCTTCCAGATTATAATGCATTGCATACTTTAGTCCCAAAAAGACATGGTCACTTTTACCCAAGGGAGGGAGGTACTGAATGATAAATCTCTCCTCTTTCCTGGTAAATATAATATCCAGCATGGAGGGAACATCCCCTTCCCTCATATATATATATATATACATGCAATTGACGATCACAAAACACTGATCATTTTATGCGGAAAATCCACAGAGAAATATGAAATGAGGTGAACGTTTCGGCTTTGTTAAAGCCTTTGTCAACACCAGACTCAATCAGTCTGGTGTTGACAAAGGCTTTAACAAAGCCGAAACGTTCACCTCATTTCATATTTCTCTGTGGATTTTCCGCATATATATACATATATATATATATATATATACATATATATATATATATATATATATATATATATATATATATATATATATATATATATATATATATATATATATATATATATATTTGTGTGTGTGTAATTTATATAAACAAATAAATATTAATTAATTTTGTTAATATCTTTTCAGGGAAAACTTGCAAGTACGATTCGTATACAAGAGGGGCAACAAGAGGCAGAGGATGTCTACTAAGAAAATTCACAATTAAGTGTTTATCCTCACTCTTGATATATGGTCTTCTCTGGTCTCTTTATTTTCTCTCCTCACAAATGCCCCTTTTTTTTTAATTTCTTTTACGTTTCTCTCCTGTTTTTCTTGTCTCTTTTTATCTCTCCTTTCCTCCTCTCTTCTAACACCTCTCGTTTTCTGTCTCTTCTAGCTTCTCTCTTCCTTTACTTTTTACATTTGTGGAATTCACTTGCGTCGTTTTTATCTTGTATCTTTTTCTTATCTTGTCTTTCTCTTCCCCCTTCTCTTCAATGTTCTCTCATTTCTCTCTCCCCTCTCTGTTGTTTCTATTGTCTTCTCTCCCCTTGCCTTAATTTTGTTCTGTCTCCTCTCTTCTTGCATGGTGCTAACATTTGAATAAATGATTTATAATTTGTATTTTTAGTCATAGAAAAACTATAGTGTTATGTTATATAGTATATAACATAATATATTATATAGTATATACTCAGGAAATTTTACTTGTTTTAGTTTTAAGTAACAATAACTGCTTGTGACGTCAGACTGATCTCAGCATGACATGAATCACAGCCTGCTTGATCATGAATTGTTTGAAGGTGCTTAATTGTCAAGTTCTCTTGAATAATATATATTTTGTCTCTCTTTTCTTTCTATCTTTCTTTTTCTTTCTCTTTCTTTCTTTCTCCTTCGTTTTCTTTCTTTCTTTCTTTCTCTTTCTTTTTCTCTTTCTCTTTCTTTCTCTTTCTACATGAATATTATACTTGACTGTGTTTACATTCACTTGTAGATTTTTATTTTTAGTTAATTAGTCCTAAACTTTTGATTTATAGATTTTTATTTTTAGTCACAGAAAAACTATAATGTTATATGTATACTCGGGAAATTTTACTTGTTTTAGTTTTAAGTAACAATAACTGCTTGTAACGTCAGGCTGATCTCACTCAGCATGACATGAATCACAGGCTGCTTGATCACGAAATCTATTGTGTTCACATATTGCTTATATAGATTTTTACTTTTATATTCTATTATAGATATAGTCTATATATTTCGAGCTATTACATATATTTTGTTGTATTACTCAATCTTAAATAAATATAATATTTTAATTCTCTTTTTGTACCCTATTTATTTGTAATTTACACGTACATATATAGGATGTCCATTTCTTTCTCAGATATGTCTTCTTTCTTTCTCTCCCTTTCTATTTCAGATATAATTTAAAAAATTATTATACCCTGATTTACCCTAAATGTTTTAATGTAGGTAATTAAAAGATTATAAAAAGGTTTTTTTAAATGTTATTTATTTACGTTCTAAGGTCGTATAAAAAAATTCTCAAAAAACATTTTTAAAACGTAATTATAAACGTGCTGAAAACAATGAAATGTCGTTTTTAGAACGTTTTAAAAACGTGAAAATGTTTGCTGGGCCCAGCAAACACAGAACGTTTGTGGACGTTTTTAAATGGTCCCACAAAGGTAATACTGTAACTTTTGACATAAATACGTATATCTGACGTTCTTAAAACCAAAGGATATAACTAAAAACATATATTCTTGAGACACAATTTTTTAAGATTTATGTAAAAATTTAAAAATAATAGTAAATGCTATGGAATTATAATGTTTTCATGCTTTATATTTAAGAATAAATAATTTTCAGTCAACATTTAGTTTTTTTTGTTTACTTTCTGTAAAGCTATCCAATTTACGTTCTTATAACATAAATATAACATTTATATGACGTCAGTATAACGTTATTTACACGACATCATTACGTTATTATGATGTTATATTAACGTATAATTCCTGTGTGAAAACCAGAATATATATTGAACTTTATGTTTTAAACCTTGTAAAGTTATCATAAAACTTGGAATAAGACGGTAAGCATGCTTTACTTATGAAAATATACAAACAAATCAACAAAAACATTTTAACATAAAAACATGAACAACATGAATAAAAACATGAATGAATTTGTAAAGAATTTTTTAATTTGAGTTAAACTAAATACAAACTTAATATGTTTTGCTAACGCAAAAATATATTCCCGAGGTATTGTAATTGCAAATAAATATTTAATACAATTATTTGTATCATTTTTTTTATTTTAGATTTCCGTATTGCTTGATAATATATAATAGCGTTTAGATAATGCTAGCGCTGGACATTCTTTAGGCTCGTTGCATGTTGTGGTAGTCGCCGCCATTTTAAAACCGTGTCGAGAGGGACTGCTGTTGGCTTATCCACAAAATCCTGCTGCATCTTCAATAGTTAAGGTAACTGTTTTCTTTTATTTGCTCTTAGACATGTGTAGTATATATATAAGCTTGTGGTGGTAGGCTGGATGGTGTGTTGATGGCCCTGGCTGGAGGTGTGTTGATGGTGGTGTTGTGTTGATGGCCCTGGCTAGAGGTGTGTTGATGGTGGTGTTGAGTTGATGGCCCTGGAGGCGTGTTGGTGGCCCTGGAGGTGTGTTGATGGCCCTGGAGACGTGTTGGTGGCCCTGGAGGTGTGTTGGTGGCCCTGGAGGTGTGTTGGTGGCCCTGGAGGTGTGTTGGTGGCCCTGGAGGTGTGTTGATGGCCCTGGAGGTGTGTTGGTGGCCCTGGAGGTGTGTTGGTAGCCCTGGCTGGAGATGTGTTGATGGTGGTGTTGTGTTGATGGCCCTGGAGGCGTGTTGATGGCCCTGGAGGTGTGTTGGTGGCCATGGAGGTGTGTTGGTGGCCCTGGAGGTGTGTTGGTGGCCCTGGCTGGAGGTGTGTTGATGGTGGTGTTGTGTTGATGGCCCTGGAGGCGTGATGATGGCCCTGGAGGTGTGTTGGTGGCCCTGGAGGTGTGTTGGTGGCCCTGGCTGGAGGTGTGTTGATGGTGGTATTGTGTTGATGGCCCTGGAGGCGTGTTGATGGCCCTGGAGGTGTGTTGGTGGCCCTGGAGGTGTGTTGGTGGCCCTGGAGGTGTGTTGGTGGCCCTGGAGGTGTGTTGGTGGCCCTGGAGGTGTGTTGGTGGCCCTGGCTGGAGGTGTGTTGATGGTAGTGTTGTGTTGATGGCCCTGGAGGCGTGTTGATGGCCCTGGAGGTGTGTTGGTGGCCCTGGAGGTGTGTTGGTGGCCCTGGAGGTGTGTTGATGGCCCTGGAGGTGTGTTGGTGGCCCTGGAGGTGTTTTGGTGGCCCTGGAGGTGTGTTGATGGCCCTGGAGGTGTGTTGGTGGCCCTGGAGGTGTGTTGATGGCCCTGGAGACATGTTGGTGGCCCTGGAGGTGTGTTGGTGGCCCTGGAGGTGTGTTGGTGGCCCTGGAGGTGTGTTGGTGGCCCTGGCTGGAGGTGTGTTGATGGTGGTGTTGTGTTGATGGCCCTGGAGGCGTGTTGATGGCCCTGGAGGTGTGTTGGTGGCCCTGGAGGTGTGTTGGTGGCCCTGGAGGTGTGTTGATGGCCCTGGAGGTGTGTTGGTGGCCCTGGAGGTGTGTTGGTGGCCCTGGAGGTGTGTTGATGGCCCTGGAGACGTGTTGGTGGCCCTGGAGGTGTGTTGGTGGCCCTGGAGGTGTGTTGGTGGCCCTGGAGGTGTGTTGGTGGCCCTAGAGGTGTGTTGGTGGCCCTGGCTGGAGGTGTGTTGATGGTGGTGTTGTGTTGATGGCCCTGGAGGCGTGTTGATGGCCCTGGAGGTGTGTTGGTGGCCCTGGAGGTGTGTTGGTGGCCCTGGAGGTGTGTTGGTGGCCCTGGAGGTGTGTTGGTGGCCCTGGCTGGAGGTGTGTTGATGGTGGTGTTGTGTTGATGGCCCTGGAGGCGTGTTGATGGCCCTGGAGGTGTGTTGGTGGCCCTGGAGGTGTGTTGGTGGCCCTGGAGGTGTGTTGGTGGCCCTGGAGGTGTGTTGGTGGCCCTGGCTGGAGGTGTGTTGATGGTGGTGTTGTGTTGATGGCCCTGGAGGCGTGTTGATGGCCCTGGAGGTGTGTTGGTGGCCCTGGCTGGAGGTGTGTTGATGGTGGTGTTGTGTTGATGGCCCTGGAGGCGTGTTGATGGCCCTGGAGGTGTGTTGGTGGCCCTGGAGGTGTGTTGGTGGCCCTGGAGGTGTGTTGGTGGCCCTGGAGGTGTGTTGGTGGCCCTGGCTGGAGGTGTGTTGATGGTGGTGTTGTGTTGATGGCCCTGGAGGCGTGTTGATGGCCCTGGAGGTGTGTTGGTGGCCCTGGAGGTGTGTTGGTGGCCCTGGAGGTGTGTTGGTGGCCCTGGAGGTGTGTTGGTGGCCCTGGCTGGAGGTGTGTTGATGGTGGTGTTGTGTTGATGGCCCTGGAGGCGTGTTGATGGCCCTGGAGGTGTGTTGGTGGCCCTGGCTGGAGGTGTGTTGATGGTGGTGTTGTGTTGATGGCCCTGGAGGCGTGTTGATGGCCCTGGAGGTGTGTTGGTGGCCCTGGAGGTGTGTTGGTGGCCCTGGAGGTGTGTTGGTGGCCCTGGCTGGAGGTGTGTTGATGGTGGTGTTGTGTTGATGGCCCTGGAGGCGTGTTGATGGCCCTGGAGGTGTGTTGGTGGCCCTAGCTGGAGGTGTGTTGATGGCCCTATATATATATATATATATATATATATATATATATATATATATATATATATATATATATATAAATATATATATATATATATATATATATATATATATATATATATATATATAATATATATATATATATATATATATATATATATATATATAATATATATATATATATATATTATGAATATCAGAGGTCCCAGGACATTGGACCCAGGACAATTATTGTGCATGTGTAGTATGTATATTTATGTAGTATATTTGGCATATTTTTTGGCATTTAGTTAATGCCAGTTAGTGGCATATGTCTGCACCGTTTCCAGTTTGTTGATATGCTTCTTAAGATATGGGCACCATACAACTGCTGCATACTCCAACTTTGGTCTAACAAAAATTGTGAACAATTTCAAAATTTCTGTTGAAGAAATCCTGTTTCCTAGTTCTGCATCTGTTTTGGTATAACACCTCCTTTTTTTCACACCTCTATTTTTTACATTCATCAATGTTTCGGTACGTGCAATAGTATGTATTGTTTCATTGCAGATAACAGCATTTAAATTTTGTTTGTTTCTTAGACTTAGACTCATACTACCAAGTTGCTGTTGGCAATTGGATAATTTTTTTATGAAGTCATTTGTTATTTTTTCCCCTATAGTAATTTATGCTTTTGATCTCAATTAGTTTTATATCCTAGCTTTTTAATTTTTTCCCCTTATATATTGCCATCTTATCTGTCTGCTTTACATGGCTTAAGCAGAGTCATGTCTGCTTAAGCCTTTGTTATTTTACTAATTTACCTGTTTTAATTATTATTTGTTTTCAAAGTTTAGTTTACCCCATTTTATTTGCTTTTTGCAGTACAGTACTTTACTAATAATCTTGTAATAGTAATTGGTAATGTAGCACTTGGCCTTTCTCCTTCAGAATGTATGCACACATTATAGAAAAAAGAAGAGAATACCACACAAGATGGCAGCGTATGTCACGGGCCAAAAAGCGACGCCTAAAAGAACAGGCGTCCCATCGTGGCAAAAATGAAAATAGTGATGAGGTTGAGATTCAGTTGTTGAATCAGGATCCTTTGGCCAATGTTACAACAAACAGCATAGACGATGACCATGCTGCTTTGTCATCTAATTCAGAACCTAATATTGGTTGTGGAGCCAATGAAGATGCATCATCTCTGGAAAGTCAGAGAGAGAGAGATTGGACTTGGGACATGATTGATGAGCATGACCCAATATCATCAGAGTCAGAGAGCAGTGGTGATGAGGATGATAAATCATTATCAGATGTATTGTTAGTATGGGTTAATAAATATGGCATAACACACAATGCCATTGATAATTTATTAAAAAAATTGAGAAAACAGGGACATGCTGACTTGCCAAAAACAGCTCGTTCGTTACTGAATACAGTTAAACATATACCTACTGAGACTAAATCAGGCATGATGTATATCTACTTGGGGTTAGAGGAGGAAATGTTGAAAACTTTAAGGCTGTATCCTAAATCAACAATAAGAGATTTGGCAGAAATATCTTTAATTTGCAACATTGATGGTTTGCCAATATTTAGAAGTAAAAATGAAAGTTTATGGCCTGTTCTTTGTGCTATCAATAATGTCAAACCTATAAGAGTTTTCCCAGTAGTCCTCACATACGGAAGCTCTAAACCTAGTGATTTAGATTTTTTAAATGAATTCATTCAGGATTTGAAAAAAATTATGCACTATGGATTTAAAAATGATGACAAAACATTGCCAGTAAAACTAAAAGGAGTCATATGTGATGCCCCAGCAAAAGCAATGGTGAAGGCAATCAAACTCCACTCTGGCTACTTTGGGTGTGATAGATGTACCCAAGAGGGTGTTTGGAATGGAAGAATGACTTATCAACAAGTGAAAAATTTACAACTCATAACAGATGAAGATTTTCGTAATCAATCTAATTCTCAACATCACCATGGTAGATCACCATTCTGTGACTTAAATATAAATATGGTGAGTACTTTTCCCATAGACTATATGCATCAGATATGTCTTGGGGTTATGAAAAGGTTACTTCTTGCCTGGATACGAAATAAAAACGTAAAATTATGTGCTCGCCAAGTTGATGAAATTAGTCAGCGTCTAATTCAACTAACACAATTTGTGCCTATGCACTTTGCACGTAAACCTCGAAGTCTTTCAGAGGTTGATAGATGGAAAGCGACTGAATACAGGCAACTCCTTCTCTACACCGGTAAGATTGTACTGAAGGGAATCTTACCCAAAGAATTGTATGACCATTTCCTGACTCTGAGTGTAGCCATTTCTATTCTTGTATCACCTAAATTGATTCAGTTAAATTACAGCCAATATGCACATGATCTTTTGCTGTACTTTGTGTTAAAGGCTCGTGAGCTGTATGGTAAGGATTTTTTAGTGTACAATGTACACTGCCTAACACACATATCCTCTGATGCCAAAGAGTTTGGTAGTTTGGACAGATGTTCAGCATTTCCATTTGAAAATTACCTGCAGCAGGTTAAGAATATGGTTCGATCAAGTAAAAACCCTCTTGTTCAAATTGCAAAGAGGCTGAAAGAGATGCAGCATGCTCAAAGGATTTATACACCAAATACAGAACATAAAATATATACCAAGGCACCAAACAATGCCTATTTGCTGAATAATGAAACTTGCTGCCAAGTTTTGGACACTGTCAGTGACACCGATGAAAATGGAGACAGCATGTTCCTTTGCAGGGTATATTGGAGAAGTATACCTCTCTTTGAGAAACCTTGTAACTCCAAATTAATTGGAGCATTTAAGGTTCTTACTAGGAATTCATCCACGAAGGTGATTCCAGCAAGAAAACTAAACCGCACAGGTATGATGATCGAGACAGAAAGCGCAAATACTTTTCTGTCAATACTACATGACTTATGACAAGTACGTATTTAAATACTGTATCCATGCTTTAATAATAGTTTGAACTAATATTGTAAGTTAATGAGATTCACAATTTTGTTTTTTATTAAAGCTATTATCTTTTGACCAATATTTACCTGTTTAAAAATCCCATTACCCTGTATTTCATGAAAATTATTAATATTTTGAGAGCACATTAAGAGATAAAACTGTATTAAGCCTTTTAGTCCATACATGGCAGCTACTGTTTATACCAACCGAAAATCATTTACAAATGTGGCTAATCTATGATTGACACAATCAAGTAAATCTATTACCAACTTTATGCTAATTTCTTTTTTTGGGGAGAACAACCCTTAATAAGATTTTTCAATTTTGTAGATGACATCTGAAAAGCGGTATGCAGTGGTAGGCTTCAATGATCGTAGTGTGGGTATCATCTCCACAACCTGGATTGAAAAATCTGATGATGTAAGCATTACTTTGAAACTAAAAAATTGCATATATTGAGTTGCTTTAAAAATATTCCAAATTAGTGCTAGAATTAGCATGTAACAGTTTATTTCGACTTTTCAGGAAAAAATATTGTGCTGGTGGCCACAGAGCAGGCATACAGTTAGTGCCCAAAAGCACGAAAAGCCAGACACGACAAATTGGCGAGTGCATGTCGTATCAACAATCCTATCAACAACTGGTAGGTATTAAATTTATAATTATTAAGATTTAAGATACAAGACACCTATTCATTCATTCACCATAACTTTAACACTGCAGACAAAAACAGCATTATAATTATATTTTAATCACAAGATGGGTTTCCTCATAGCTACTTAAGACTTTTGTGCCCCAGTTATAAGTTCCAAATCATGTACGTCGTTTTATTAAACATCTCTTTAGGAAGCTGATTTAAGTTATTTCTTAGTGTTCACTACTCTACTAGGTAACGATAAATATATATCTCGCTGATATATTACTAATTATATTCAATTATTACAGATGATTTTGACGTTGCAAAACGAAGATGCTTAGCTGCGGAAGACACTTCAAATGTCGAAACTGAAGACAATATGGGCTATCCTCGACAACGAAAAAGGAAACCATGCTTCAAATATGAAGAAGAGAATTCCGAGAATAACAAACGTAAGCATTGATAACCTACTACAGTAATTTAAAAAAAATTTGCAACTTGAAAAATGCCATTCAATACATTAAGCAATTTAAATAATTTCAGGCAATCATCACTCGTCTCAATCCAAGAAGAAGTGTTCGCCATCTTCATATGAGAATACACCTTCAAAAGAAATAAATCCTCTGCAAATACCATATTATTCTGGTATATTAAGTGAATGTAAGGATTAGTAGTAAATAACATTAAAAGTTCTAAATTGATATTTAACCATGCTTCCTTTGTTTGGTTATTTATGCTTTTGGTTTAAAAAAAACTAAAAACTGCTCTAAACTTAGTTCTTGCTGTTTTTTTTTTTTTGTTTTTTTGTTTAATTCCTTCTGGAAGTACTAGAAGCTTTGAGTAATTTTTATGCTTATCTGGAATTTCTGTATAGAAATATGTGTTTATTTCTAATTGTTTAATATTAAGTATATTATTCTTTTATGTGCATATGGGGTCTAGTGAACTTTTCCCACTTTGTCTAGCAGGTGCTTTTCACTTGTCACAGTTCAGGGAAATTTTGGTTTTCCTTTGATCTAGTCACTAGAAACAAGCAGGTTTGTTATTACTTTTCTTTTTGTTTGTCCCTTACGTGTTAATTTGTCCTTTATCTTACCTTTACCTTACGTGTTAATTTGTCCCTTACCTTAAGTTAATTTTTAAAATATGTATCTCATATTGACCCCCACCTCTCTCATGTTAGTTCAAACTATATTAAAGTCTTAAAAATATATTTTGGTTAACAAGTGTTTGAAATAAGCATAACTCCTTTTCAGCTAATAGAACAGTCCTACAAAAGCCGTCTCCAGTGAAGACTACACTTCACAATACACCTTCAACGCCATCAGTATTTCCTCATGAAGGTAATAAGTTAATTTTTAAAATGTGTATTTCATGTTGACCCCCACCTCTCTCATGTTAGTTCAAACTATATTAAAGTCTTAAAAATATATTTTGGTTAACAAGTGTTTGAAATAAACATAACTCCTTTTCAGCTAATAGAACAGTCCTACAAAAGCAGTCTCCAGTGAAGACTACACTTCACAATACACCGTTGACGCCATCAGTATTTCTTCATGAAGGTAATAAGTAATTATTTAAAATATATATCATGTTGACCCACTCTCTCATGTTGACCCTCATTCTCTCTCTCATGTTGACCTCCCTTTTCTCATGTTGAAATTTGTTTTGTTAATTTTGTTCTGTCACCTCTTCTTATTCTGTGTGTATGTGTCTGTCTGTCTCTGTATGTCTCTCTATCTTTCTTTTCTTTCTTTTTCTTTATTTATTTCTTTCTTTTCTTTTTTCTTCTCTTCTCATGTTGGCCCTCCTCTCTCTCATGATAACCCCCCCCCTCTCTGATGTTGGCTCACCCTCTTTCTGATGTTGGGTAGTTTAAATGTGATGTAGACATATAGTATAACTTATAATATTAGTATGCAGTAGTAAAAGCTCATGAAATTTGTTGATTATACAGTACAGTAGTTAGATTTTAATAGCTAAATCTTGCAATCTTAAAGACAATGAGCTGGTCACGCCAAGTACTTCAGTCGTTAGGACTCCAAGGTCAAGGAATTTATTCGACCCAAAGTCACCAGACAAGAACGATGGGAGTTTGAAAGAAATGATGCAGAATATGAGTAAGTTTTGAAAGTTTAATTAATTTATTATGTAGCCTATAACCTATATGTACCCTATGGGTGATAGGCATAAGTTTCATGTTCAAGTAGACTGCAAACTGAGCAGGTTAGATTGCTGAATTTGCTTCCAATTATATAAGCAGTTTCATAATTACTAAGAAATTATCCCATTATCTATCACATCAGTCATAGCCTACTTTTTGGGTGCTTTCTCAGTGTCAGTTATTTTAAAATATACTTTATAATGCTTTTATTTTAAATGTACATTCAAGATATGTAATATAATAGCATGCACACTTTCTATATACTGTATAAATTTCCAGGTAACATGTTGCAGGCCATATACACTGAAGTGAATGAACTGAAAAGTGATGTGAATGAACTGAAAAGTGATGTGAAGATATTGAAAGCAACTTTGACTACAAAAGAAACAGACAAGATCATAGAAGATCTAATACCAAATCCTATTGCTGCAGAAGGTGATCTTAATGTTCTCAATAGGAAGTTAGCGGAATCGAGTTTCAGAACAAAATTTGTAAGTGGTATTTTAACAGTAATGTTTCCTTCAATTTTTCATCTTAAATATTACAGATATTTGCTAATTTTCTAATTAAAATTTTTTGATAGTTCATGCAGAAAAGATAAAATTGCTAAATAATAAGAATAATGATATAATCTTGTTTATATAGGATAGGATAAAATATAACACTTATGTATTTGTAAATTATGTAATATTAACACAGAGTCTTTCACACTCTCCTGAGTGCTTTCTCAAGGTCTTGAGTGTATGGTTAGGATGAGGCTTACATTTCAACGACTATATTTCTCTTGCTAATTTTGTTAGTCGTTGAGATGTATCTCTTCATAACACACACACTTATCTGCTTGATGGGGGTCTGGGAGTTCTTCTACTCCCCAAGCCCAGCCCGAGGCTAGGCTTGACTTGAGAACTTTGGTCTAGTGCTTGGTGATTGTGGGGATTATCATAGAGGATTACATGCTGTTATGGAAATAGTCAACTAGGGGGTTATTTTGTAGACCCAGGTCAATATTGAAATCACCTCCTAGAATGATGTGATTTTTGTTGAGATGTTATTTATGATAAGATGCCTTATCATAAGTTATGATATATATATATATATATATATATATATATATATATATATATATATATATATATATATATATATATATATATATATATATATATATATATATATATATATATATATTTGTGTGTGTGTAATTTATATAAACAAATAAATATTAATTAATTTTGTTAATATCTTTTCAGGGAAAACTTGCAAGTACGATTCGTACACAAGAGGGGCAACAAGAGGCAGAGGATGTCTACTAAGAAAATTCACAATTAAGTGTTTATCCTCACTCTTGATATATGGTCTTCTCTGGTCTCTTTATTTTCTCTCCTCACAAATGTCCCTTTTTTTTTTAATTTTTTTTACGTTTCTCTCCTGTTTTTCTTGTCTCCTTTTATCTCTCCTTTCCTCCTCTCTTCTAACACCTCTCGTTTTCTGTCTCTTCTAGCTTCTCTCTTCCTTTACTTTTTACATTTGTGGAATTCACTTGCGTCGTTTTTATCTTGTATCTTTTTCTTATCTTGTCTTTCTCTTCCCCTTCTCTTCAATGTTCTCTCATTTCTCTCTCCCCTCTCTGTTGTTTCTATTGTCTTCTCTCCCCTTGCCTTAATTTTGTTCTGTCTCCTCTCTTCTTGCATGGTGCTAACATTTGAATAAATGATTTATAATTTGTATTTTTAGTCATAGAAAAACTATAGTGTTATGTTATATAGTATATAACATAATATATTATATAGTATATACTCAGGAAATTTTACTTGTTTTAGTTTTAAGTAACAATAACTGCTTGTGACGTCAGACTGATCTCAGCATGACATGAATCACAGCCTGCTTGATCATGAATTGTTTGAAGGTGCTTAATTGTCAAGTTCTCTTGAATAATATATATTTTGTCTCTCTTTTCTTTCTATCTTTCTTTTTCTTTCTTTCTTTCTCCTTTGTTTTCTTTCTTTCTCTTTCTCTTTCTACATGAATATTATACTTGACTGTGTTTACATTCACTTGTAGATTTTTATTTTTAGTTAATTAGTCCTAAACTTTTGATTTATAGATTTTTATTTTTAGTCACAGAAAAACTATAATGTTATATGTATACTCGGGAAATTTTACTTGTTTTAGTTTTAAGTAACAATAACTGCTTGTAACGTCAGACTGATCTCAGCATGACATGAATCACAGGCTGCTTGATCACGAAATCTATTGTGTTCACATATTGCTTATATAGATTTTTACTTTTATATTCTATTATAGATATAGTCTATATATTTCGAGCTATTACATATATTTTGTTGTATTACTCAATCTTAAATAAATATAATATTTTAATTCTCTTTTTGTACCCTATTTATTTGTAATTTACACGTACATATATAGGATGTCCATTTCTTTCTCAGATATGTCTTCTTTCTTTCTCTCCCTTTCTATTTCAGATATAATTTAAAAAATTATTATACCCTGATTTACCCTAAATGTTTTAATGTAGGTAATTAAAAGATTATAAAAAGTTTTTTTTAAATGTTATTTATTTACGTTCTAAGGTCGTATAAAAAAATTCTCAAAAAACATTTTTAAAACGTAATTATAAACGTGCTGAAAACAATGAAATGTCGTTTTTAGAACGTTTTAAAAACGTGAAAATGTTTGCTGGGTATCCTCAGGGAGGTATAAGGGTATGCGGACGAACATTCGTACCCTTGGGATGCGCCTGAGGTCTGACATCCCTTCTTCGGTCCGGCTTCTGGGGTACTACGTCCGGGTTTTCTATGCCCGGCAACCCCGTACCTGCTTTCGGTGTGGCCTGTTGGGGCATCAGGCTGCCGGGTGCTCGGAGGCTGCTGTCACTCCTGTGAACCTGTTCCAGGAGGATGATTTCCCGCCGCTCCCTGTTGGGGTGGATTCCGTGGGCGAGGATGTTGACGTCCTGTTGGCTGCTGCGGCTCCCCCTGCGTCGCCCAGCAGTCCTCCTGATGGTGCGGCTCCTCCTCCGGGTGTTCCGGTGCCGTCGGCTGATCTTCCTGCCTCTGTCGCTGTCACAGCAGCTCCCAGGGAGCCTTCCAGATGGTCTCTGCATGTCGTCGACGTCTTCGTCTTCCTCGTCTCCTGCTGCTGCATCTGGCCCTGCGCCTTCGCCGGGTGTTTCGGCTGAGCTGGGTGCTGGGGGGGCTGCGGAGCGTCCTGTTGTGTGCGGCCCGGTTCCCCATGTGGTTGAGACTGCTGCCGTCATGCGACGGGCATCGGTTCGCCCGGCTTGTGAAGCCCGTGGTTCTGGGTCAGCCTCTGGCTCTGAGGATGTGCGGCCGGAGCCCAAACGGTCCCGGCGATCTTCTACTGCTTGGGCTGATGTGGGGGATTTCGACGCCGGTGGGTCTTCAGGCGATGATGTGGTGGATCGCGAAGCACCCGGATCCAAGTCGATGGTGGTTGCTGACGTCCATGTGCCAGCTGATGACGACGATTGTGCATATGATTCACCTCATGTTCTTTCTTCTGCAGAAGGTTCTCCGCAGTGGGGGGTGGTCGCTCCTACGGACATAGGTGGTGAGGGTGCTGGTGCGGGCCGCGACCTTGTGTTGTTGTTGAGGAAGGATGTTCGGCGTGGGGGGGCCCCTGCTGGTGTCACGTCCGGTGGTTGCCACGGAGACCTGTGGAACTACCAAGAAGGCTGCAAGTGCGCTGCCCGTTGCCCGGCCCCGTGGGGGAAAGCCCTTACCAATCGTCTTGGCCTCCGGCGTAGCGTATGATAGGAAGAATAACCCTTTGTCGTTTTACTTTGTTGACCGCGTGCAGCCTGTTCCGTGGTGCCCCTCGACCGTCTGGGTTCCTCAGGCTCGGTGTTTTGTTGTGGGTGTGCCGGACTTGATGCCTGATCCTCGTACGGCCAACGCTCACCCTGTACCGGACAACATCATGTTGCTTTGGGAGGCGTATTGTATTCGTTTCCCGGCGGCGGAGTGGCCGGAGAAGTATGAGCAATCTAAGTAGTTTGTGTGATTGCTGTGTATCTAGTGTATGCATGGGACCTGTGGTATGTTCTGCTATACGTTTTCTTTCTTGTGCGCCCTTCAGGCCGGTGTTATTTTTAGTTTTCTCAATGTCCCTGTTTATTGTGTTCCTCACATGTTTTAACATACTTTGTGTGTAGCTATACCATTTACTGCTTCTCTGTTCCTTTGATTATGTAATATGTGCCCCTCTGGCTACGATGTTTGCCCTAGTGTGTTCTGTGCTTGTGCCTCTCCTTTTATTTCTTGCACCGCAAGTGGTTAGTTGTGCATGTTATTGTTTATTGTTTGTGTTGTTATTGTGCCATGTATGGCTTATGTTTCTGTTTCTTGGCTTGTTGTATATTTTATGATTTTATAATTTTGTATTTTTATGTTTGTCTTTTTTGTTATTTGTTCTCCTTATGCTTTCCCTGTGTGTTATGATGTTTTTTTGTTTTGTTTTATGTGTTATTGTGTTTTGTGTATTGCTAGCCTGTTTACACTATGTTCTCTTGTGTTCTGTTGATGTTTGCTGTTTTTGTACTGTGCTGTCGGTCCTTCTGGCCGGGGGTTTTTTGCTTTGCTTATTTTGTTTATTCTGTTTTTTTTATTGTATTTATTGCCTTATACTTGCATGCTTGCATGTAAAAATAATAATAATAAAAAAAAAAACTTAACGTTCCCTATGATTCTTTGTTACATCTTTCAATAAAGTTGTTACATCTACTTATGATGTTCTTAAGACGCATTAAAATGTTTTTACAACATGCTTTATTGGTTGTAACAATTGTAACAACCAATAAAGAATGTAACAATTTGCTCCTTCCAACGAGTCGTTTCAGCTTGTCATCCCTTGAATACTGTTCAACACACAACCATCACCTTTAAAGATGATGTCTGAAATAGAATGAATGCAAAGAACGCAACACTGCCCACATATATATACATACTGCACATACACACTGCACATATATACACACTGCACATATATACATACACACTGTACATATATACATACATACACTATGTACATATATATACTCAGTCAAACAATTTCCTCTTTTTTAAGAGCACTAGAAATATCCTCAATGACAAAAGAGACTGAAATAAGTTCCTAACATATACATGGAAGATTGTATATAGCTGAAATATGTGCAGTAAATAACAACCTACAAAAAAGAATGAAATGGTAGGAAGGGCCAAATAGACTCAGTGAAGAACAGAGGCATCAGAGGCTCAGAGATAACGTAAAGAAAAAGAGCCTATGCTTCTTCATCCTCACCTGAGCGTTCAGCAAGAAAAATATGACCTCACCTGAGCGCTCAGTAAGATGAATATAAACTCACCTAAGCGTTCAGTAAGTCAATGTAACCTCACCTGGGCGCTCAGTAAGATAAATATCACCTCACCTGTGCGCTCAGAAAGATGAATATGACCTCACCTGAGCGTTCAGTATGATAAATATGAACTCACTTGGGCGATCAGTAAGATAAATTTGAACTCACCTGAGCGCTCAGCAAGATGAATGTGCTCTTACCTGAGCGCTCAGTAAGATGAATGTGACCTCACCTGAGCGCTCAGTACGATGAATATGACTCATCTGAGCGTTCAGTAAGATAAATATGAACTCACTTGGGCGTTCGGTAAGATGAATATGAACTCAGCTAAGCGTTCAGTAAGATGAATGTGATCTCACCTGGGCGCTCAGTAAAATGAATATGAACTCACTAAGCGTTCAGTAAGATGAATGTAACCTCACCTGGGCGCTCAGTAAGATGAATACGACCTCACCTGAGCGTTCAGTAAGACGAGGCTAGCAGCGTTATTGGTGCTCAGGTACATAAGAGCAGACTAAAAATTGACTAAAACACTTAAGAGCAGAGTGCCACTTAACTCTCTCCTTAAGTGTTGCTGCCAAAAGTGGCACTTTCTCTACCACGTTTTCGTGTGTAATTAATAGCTTATCATATACAAGCTTCGATGTGCATGTTAAAACCTTAACACAGGGAGGTATGTATATAAAAACTAACTAAGGTAGGCCTGAGAAACGCCAACAATCTTGCTAAACAAATCTCTCGTGGATAGTACTGTCGAAGCTTTTATGCTTCGAGTACATGAGAATGACGGAACTGCAGCAGTCCTATATTGGCCTATATGAGGCAGCTCCTATTGAAATATCCACCGCAAACTGATTCAAATATTTGTCTAACTCTAGAGAGGACACTAAGCCCCGAAATCATCCCCAGGTAACCGATGCTGGGAACAATCATGTGGTCGTTCACTTAAAACTATTTTGACTTTTTTTTTTTGTTCTGAATTTATTTCCAAAGCTTATTTTTTGTATCGTTGACAAATTTGCAAATATTACTGCTGACTTACATGTGTAAATCGATGCGTGGAGAACTACAGAGGTCCCAGACACAGAATCTAATGATTTGTTGAAGTTAAGGTAATTACAAAGACACATAAAGACACAGTTCTCGCCAGTAACAATCGCCTGAAAAGAAGGACAAAAATGATGACCAAACCACACACCAGAAGATGAAGAAATGACGACGTTTCGGACGTCTAGGACCATTATCATGTACGAGTTATTAATGGTTCAGGACGGACCGAAACATCGTCGTCTCCTCATCTTCTGGTGTGTGGTTTAGTCATCATATCTTCAGCCACGTTATTGTGACTCATCGTCTACATATGAAAAAAATTTAACTCTTTGTAAAATAATGTTGAGTATCCTTAATTAATGTTTCTCAAGATGTAAAGAATGGTTTATTGCGATTACCGATTCAAGCAATTTTCACACAATAGATGTTAAGCAAAATTTGGCACAAGTTATTTATTTTCTTTCTTTAAAATTGGCACAATCAATGCAACTTTCCGCGATTCCGAAACTTTTCTCGACTGAAATTATTTAATAAATATTTGATGGGAGGAATCCGGCAGTGCCCGAGACTGTCTGTCTGTCTGTCTGTCTGTCTGTCTGTCTGTCTGTCTGTCTGTCTGTCTGTCTGTCTGTTTCTACCGTCCTCTCTCCCTCACTTTGCATGCGGCAAACCGCAAGCGTCACACCACCAGTCCTGGACAAACAGATAATAATAAGAATTTTGCTTCCACTTGCAAGCAAATAATATTTTACGATATAATGAGAAGAGGGAGAAACAGATGCAAGCTAAAATGCATGAGCACGAAATGTCATGGCGCCCAATATGGAACTTGTGGGTATGTGGAACTCGTTTCAATGGTACCGAACCTGACATGTCAATGTTGAGCACGTACCCTGCAGCAATCACAGTGCAAAAATAATTGAACGAAACTAGCCCCGAGCGAATGTCCCGGAACCTTCAACAGACAGATATCCTGTTTCATAGTCATAATATTCAACAGTAAATGTGTCCTCAAGGATTCAAACCAAGACCATCGGGATAGCAGCCGAGTACTAAGTCCAGGATGGTTAAAAAGTGGGAAAAATAATAAGTGATCAGTCTCATTGTTGCTCTCACGACCTTAAAACACTTATAATGCAAATAATAAAAAAGTGAGCATGATGCTAGAGGTCCCGCCCTGACGGCCTGGGTATGAATACCTAAAGGCGGTCATCGAGTTTAGTATTGAACAAATGGAGCTTTACAACGAGTCAAACTTTACACTTACAAATAATGACATCATTTTTTTTAAATAAACCGGTTATTAAAACTACCACTGACACTGCTACATATATTAACATTATAAGTGCCCAGTTTAACATTATCTAACAAATTACGAAACTTTTTTGGGGGGATAAAACGTATGAAACTTCATTAATATTGTTTTAAACATAAAATATCCGGAAGCGATGATTTGAGGGAAATCCAAATCCCACACCAGTTGCCCTTCCCTTGGAGTTCTCAGGTCAACCATACGATGCAACACAGGGATTTCTTTGAGCTAAGTTGAAACCCAACCTTTGATAGCGTATATGTTGTTTAGTAACATTATTAAAAGCTCGCCTAGAGGACATGTTTGTGAGTGGATGCTGGGGAGGGGTAAGGGAGGGGGGGGGGGACCGGAGATAAACTGTTGATATGTTACACAGAGAGTATAATATAACTTTCTGTTGTTCTGTCTGTCTGTCTGTCTGTCTGTCTGTCTGTCTGTCTGTCTGTCTGTCTGCCTGTCTGTCTGTCTGTCTGTCTGTCTGTCTGTCTGTCTGTCTCTCTCTCTCTCTCTCTCTCTCTCTCTCTCTCTCTCTCTCTCTCTCTCTCTCTCTCTCTCTCTCTCTCTCTCTCTCTCTCTCTCTCTCTCTTTTCCCTCTCTCTCTCCCTATAAATATACATTTTGAAACTCAGCATGAAATGAATCAATTAAAAACAATAATCCAACATCTGTGTTTAGTCATTACAAACATCTTTGTAAAAATCTTTACTTGGCGACTAGAAAGACATCTTTATAAGAACCTCTGGCTATATAACTAGAGCTTTTGTGTAATTAAACGAACAAAACTCATACGCCAAATTACGTTTCATTACAACTTCTTTACGCTTTATTATAGCTTCCTCAGGCATAATTACAGCTTCCTCAGGCTTTATTACAGCTTCCTCAGGCTTCATTACAGCTTCCTCAGGCTTCATTAAAGCTTCCTCAGGAGAAACTAAACAAAAGTTGTAAACTGGAGACAAGGAGCTAAATGTTCTTTTGCAAGAAGAAAGCAATATTGACAGCTACTTTATCCACAAATTGCAAAAAAATACTAAAAAAAAACTTCCTGTCAACAGAATGGCGCTCAAGTCATAGCCACTTCAAGAACTCGAACATTTTGTCAATGAATGATTAATAACACACAAAATAGTGTTGAATAACACTACCATACCCAGATTGCTGGAGGTATCTATGCTGAATAAGTGTATAGCCAAACTCCAATTCAACCTTGACTTGGAGTTTCACGTCATCAGAGTCAACAAGAGTCAACAAGTCAACCTTTTCCAAGTCATCAGAGACTTGAAAAAATATTATCACTATTTTTATTATTTACTAGCATTATGATTTTGATAAATTCATAAAAAAATAAGACATACATTAAATGATAATGTATAAAACTTTCAATAGCAATATTAATAATCATAATAATAATAATAAAAATAATTAGTCCACTCAATGGTAAAGTAATTAAAGAATGGGTCGTCAATGGCCATCAGATTTTAATTAAACGAACACTATTTTAACTCATAAAAAGTAACTATTAAAATTTATTTGGCAACTTGATCTATTAGTGAT
This sequence comes from Procambarus clarkii, assembly GCF_040958095.1. Classification (NCBI taxonomy): domain Eukaryota; kingdom Metazoa; phylum Arthropoda; class Malacostraca; order Decapoda; family Cambaridae; genus Procambarus; species Procambarus clarkii. The sequence goes on from NC_091163.1 coordinate 15,591,169, forward strand.
TTCAACAATGAAATAAAGTTGACCGGTGACATTCTGATAATTACTACCAGTTTATTAACTACACAAGCAAATTAAACTAATTTTTGTTGTACACAAAATGGGCTTCGTGTAAGTCATTTGCATAACACTGAACAATCTAGTTGATCATTAATAATACACATTAGTATATCCGTCTACGGAGCTGTCAAACTTTCTCCTCAAAATCTTAACTTTTATGCAAACTTCTGGACGCTACAGTGACCAAACTTTACAACACCGTAACTTCTGGACGCTACAGTGACCAAACTTCACAACACTGTAACTTCTGGACGCTACAGTGACCAAACTTTACAACACCGTAACTTCTGGACGCTACAGTGACCAAACTTTACAACACCGTAACTTCTGGACGCTACAGTGACCAAACTTCACAACACAGTAACGTCTGGACGCAACAGTGACCAAACTTTACAACACTGTAACTTCTGGACGCTACAGTGACCAAACTTCACAACACTGTAACTTCTGGACGCAACAGTGACCAAACATCACAACACTCTAACTTCTGGACGCTACAGTGACCAAACTTCACAACACTGTAACTTCTGGACGCTACAGTGACCAAACTTTACAACACCGTAACTTCTGGACGCTACAGTGACCAAACTTCACAACACCGTAACTTCTGGACGCTACAGTGACCAAACTTTACAACACCGTAACTTCTGGACGCTACAGTGACCAAACTTTACAACACCGTAACTTCTGGACGCTACAGTGACCAAACTTCACAACACTGTAACTTCTGGACGCAACAGTGACCAAACATCACAACACTCTAACTTCTGGACGCTACAGTGACCAAACTTCACAACACTGTAACTTCTAGACGCTACAGTGACCAAACTTCACAACACTGTAACTTCTGGACGCAACAGTGACCAAACATCACAACACTGTTACTTCTAGACGCTACAGTGACCAAACTTCACAACACTGTAACTTCTAGACGCTACAGTGACCAAACATCACAACACTGTAACTTCTGGACGCAACAGTGACCAAACTTCACAACACTGTAACTTCTGGACGCAACAGTGACCAAACTTCACAACACTGTCACTTTTGGACGCAACAGTGACCAAACTTCACAACACTGTAACGCCAAATGTTGCGAGAAGTGTCCCGTAAACGTCAACATATCGGAAGTTTCTCAAGGGTTCCCAAACTGTCTCCAACTGTTAGCAGACAAATCAACTTTCCGCTGCAGGATCTCACTCACCTCGCCAGCCCCACCGGCTATGGTGTGTGTGTGTATGTGTGTGTGCGCGCTGTGGCCGTCATTACAGGGCTGGCAAATGCTCATCACCAACACCAAACAACTTTGCATAACCATACAAACTCTCCACACCAACTAGACCACGAGTATATTACCCCTTTGTGTCACTTAATATTCTGGAGTTGTGAGCGGTATTAACGTCGAAGAGGAATGTGCTCCGGTAAATTCTGGAGAGGTGAGTTGAAATAAGGTGCATGAGGTGAAGGGAGACAAGATGAGATGCCGTGAAAAAAGATGGGATGTGAAGGGAATCCAGATGAGGCAAACATGAGGTGAATAACCTGACATGAAACAAGATGGTATAAGAGGAACTAATATGATATCAGATGCTCCGCCTTTTGATATCATATCGGACCAATATGATAGAGGAGCACAAACCTGTTTCCCGTTTTCTGACTGATCACCGATGTTGTCATAATTGAAAAAAAAATATATTACTCAGCTAGCAGGCTTAGCAGATGCTGTATATGATGCTTGAGATGGTACCCAGCTGTTCCCAGGTCTTCCCCCCCCAACTCCCCTCCACCCTCTCTCTTCCCAGCCCCACCATCTTCACCTTTATACCCCACCCCCCCTTCCCTCCTCTTCCTGCAACACCACCCATCTTCTTATCTATTTCCTAACATCCATCACTCTTATATTCCAATATTTATCTGCATTTTCTTAGATTTTGTCGAAGTTATCTTATAATTTTCTGGTCAGATGGTGTGTGTCTCCCACAAGATGCTGTTGACTACTCGAGCTGGGTGAGGGAGATCCTGTGGGCCATGGTAACCGAAAACCCGAAGAAAAATGGAATATTTACGAAAAATTACGAAAAATACTACAACGTTCTGGCAACACTGTGGTGTAAACCGTTTTATCTTATGTTGAAAAATAACGTAATTAGAGTCAAATTTCCCGCTGCAACTTTCGTGAATCTGGTCCTCGCGGCGTTGGTGCGCCGCGGGGTATTGTATCTTACGTTGTAGAAGTCTTATTTTTCGTAATAGCGTTGAAAATAACATGTTATGCATAAAATGAATATAAACTCACTCATTGGCAACAGTCTCGTGTGAGAGAGAGAGGGTGGTATGTGGCTCAGCCCTTCAGTCACTGTGTGTGTCTCATAGGAAGTGGATGTATCGCTGACGCGCTCTCACAATATCTCCCAGAACTCATGCTATTTTTGCTATTTGTACTGCAATATGACTTACCAAACGAACAAGAGAAAAGCATTGAAAGCTAGATGCATGCGAGCTCTCCATAGAAGGTACGAGCTGGCCGCAATGCGTAAATCACGCATTGTCACGAGTGACCGCGAGTATGAGTATCTTGTCGCAGCGCGTTACGCAACTCCAATTTTTACAACTAGGTCTGCTCTCACAGCCTTTATTTATTATTCAATTTACATGAAACTTGCACATTATATGTAGAGTTTACGCCTCTATAAACGGATGTCATTATTCTTATCTATGTAGATTTATTGATTTTATAAATAATGATACACTTCATTTTGTTGCATACGTTTTTGGGAAACTTTTATAAATCTGTATTATTGCACTAAATACATCTGGGATAATGATGTGACAACCAAATCTTTATTATATAGTAAGGTCATAGCTGAGTGTCGTAGAAATGATTTTGGTTCACAATTGTGGGCTGTGAGAGCAATTGAACATTGTTGAAAAATCTTTTTTTTTTTTTTTTTTTTTTCTCCTTCTTTATTTAGGCTGAGATGCTGAAACTTGGCCTAGGTGCAGCACCTTTCACATGTATCAGGATAATAAATTATGAATACCCTACAACACTTTCTTATATCCTATTACCATGGGCCCTTCCTCAGTTTAGTGTTGCTGGCCGTTTTCTTTAGTGATACGGATTCAGATATATATTTTTATTTAAAGTAGTTACCTTTATTTTTCTTATTGACCTCCCACACACACACACACATACACACTGACAGTTGAGAGCCGGGACCAAAGAGCCAAAGTTCAACCCCCGCAAGCACAAATAGGTGAGTACACTTAGTAGTCTGGGATAGCGGCTGGGGGTCGTAGGCCTAATGGCCCGGGTTCAATTCCCTGCAGAGGGGAAAATAAATGGGCAGAGTTTCTTTCACCCAGATGTCCCTGAGTGCACTGAATTTCTCAGGACAATGTCAGACCCCGAAGGAAGAAATAAGACCAGAATTTCCTTAAGATTAATTTAATCTTATTTAATAATAACTTTCATATTTAATAATAAATCTTCTCAAACATGTTCATTAATTACTATCTTGCACTGATGAAGGCGAATTGAGGCCAAAATTTGTCGAACTAGAAAATGGCAGCGTCTCCCTGAATATTATCTTACTGTCCCGTTTTCTGTTCTGGGTCCTCTGGTAGGTTAGAATAAGGGCATTTTAGTACGACAGTTTCTTGACGTTGGGAAACCTTAGGAGGACGAGCTGCCCAATCGCATTAGTATCCTGCGTCACGCTACAGCTAAATGATCTTTCATATAAGGTAAAAGAAATTAATTACACGTATGTATTATGTATACGTGTAATTACACGTATGTATTCTGTATACGTGTAATTACACGTATGCATTATGTATACGTGTAATTACACGTATGTATTATGTATACGTGTAATTACACGTATGTATTCTGTATACGTGTAATTACACGTATGTATTATGTATACGTGTAATTACACGTATGTATTCTGTATACGTGTAATTACACGTATGTATTCTGTATACGTGTAATTACACGTATGTATTATGTATACGTGTAATTACACGTATGTATTATGTACACGTGTAATTACACGTATGCATTATGTATACGCGTAATTACACCCATTTACGGAAGGGTAGGTATGTACTCGACCGTACATAGGTGATCAAACTATGCATTCACAAGTACATGTGTACATGTATATTAACGTTATGTATCATTGAATGTATCAGTGAATATTTAATCTGTTAGGATTCGACCCCCTTTCCCCCCCTTCCTCCCCCCCCCCCCCGAGGGGCGCTAATATATTGGAACACATACAGTTGGCAACACATTCATTCTCTGTCTATGTATCTGTGTCTGTATCGCTCTCTGTCTGTCTCTCTGGCTCTCTGAATTTCTATCCGTCTATTTGCTTGCCTCTCTGCCTCTCTGTCAATAGGTGTCCTTCTGTCCGTGCGTGTCTCTCTCTCTCTCTCTCTCTCTCTCTCTCTCTCTCTCTCTCTCTCTCTCTCTCTCTCTCTCTTTCTCTCTCTCTCTCTCTCTCTCTCTCTCTCTCTCTCAGTCACACTCTCCGTCTGTCTCTCTATCAACATTTTCTGTGTCGCGGACTCGATTGGTTAGGGGGGTGCATGGGTGCGTACGTTACGGGTCAGGTTAGAAGGTTGGATTTTGGACAGAGTGACAGATGAAGAAAAGGGCTATGATATTAACATACAATATAGTAAGGAGAATTAACGGAGAGGAAGAGAGGCAAAAGAAGAGATAAAGAGTAGAACAAAAGGCAACCCGTTCTCACACAAGACAGCACATATATGATTTAATGCTTAAAGTCAATATGTTGAATATGAATTAGTAAATATGTGATATATTCCCAGTTACTTTTTTTTACCAAGGCCCAAACTCTTCCTCACGTACCAATTTACGTGTCACAGTACCCGTCCGTCAACATAGATAGCAGAATATTCGTGATTGGTTCAATTATAAGGAAAATTGTAGTTTTCAGGTCCCACATGGGTTGTGAAATTTACCTACTGTTGTCCATGCTCTTATAATATTACAGATCAGCTATATCCTATTGAAGGCTCGTAGTTTTGTTTTGAGAAATATTAGTTGTTCTTAGTAAATTATAATAAGCACTATAAATTATTACATAGAATAACAGTGCTTCACCAATCAATATTATATACCATAGTTTGGCTTTAAAACTCTTTAAAGAATGTTTTGTAGGAACGCTAACAGAAAACGATGTTACATTTGAATGTCTATGGGGTAAACTACTGCAAACAGGACGGTATTGTGTCTACTATACCAACTATAGCTAGGATGGGTATATTGTCACCTACCGCCTGTTAGGTGGGAAAGGGGTCCAATACCACCCACAGGATGGGTATGAGGGTCACATCCACCCACAGGATGAGTATGGGGATCACATCCACCCACAGGAAGGGTATGGGGTCCAATACCACCCACAGGATGAGTATGGCGTCCACTACAACCCACAGGATGGGTATGGGGCTCCAACCACCCATAGAATGAGTATGGGGCTCCAACCACAAATAAAATGGGTATAGGGTCCAATAACACCCACTGGATGTTTAAGGCGTCCATTGCCGAGCGTCGAGCTCGAAAACCGCAGCATTCATCTCAGAACCATGCCTATTTCACACAGATTCCTTAATAAACGTAAGAGTTTTATATGTCACAAGAAAGATAGAAATATAAGCTTCATTCTAAATACCTTACCATGGGCATATTTAAATTTAAAGCGAAGATACGTGTACTTTTATAATAGCCGAGCTTTAACCCCGGACAGATTGGTCGACCGAGCAACTCTCTCTCAGAACAATGTTTATTTCACGTGAATTCGTTAATAAACATATATGTTTTATATGTCTCAAGAAAGGCAGACATATAAGCTTCACTTTAAACACTTTACCATAGACATATTTAAAGTTCTAATGAAGATACATGTATTTTAAAAATTACGGAGCTCCCACCCCGAACAGACTGAACGACAGAGCAACTCTCTCTCAGATCAATGTTAATTTCACGTAAATTCGTTAATAAACAGAAATGTTTTATATGTCTTAAGCAAGATAGAAATAAGAGCTTCATTTTCAATACATTACAATAGACATATTTATAGCTCAAGTGAAGATACATATGTTTTTATAGTAGCGCTCAGTAGCTTGTCGGGCATGGAGTGCAGACGCCTACGCACTTGCCGATATATTGTATAATTATCAAAGATACGCTAATAAAGCCTAAAATCTTATATGCCTCCAGAAAGACCGAGATATGAACATTATTATGATTTCACCAAATGAAATATATCATGTTCGAGAACAAAGATATATCAATTTTAAATTAAGTTTCGACTCTTGCTCGGGCGAGAGAGAGAGGGAGCGACTCTCGCCCCATCTATTGGAGATTCTGTCCACTAAAGACCCAAAGCTACTCAAACCCTCCTAGCATTATTTAAGTAATGAAGTAATATGGTATATTTACTATAATGTGGGTGCTGAATGCAGAACATGAGAAAACATATATTTACTCCAAACTAATATAATTTCATTATGAAATAAGTAAATAAGTAGCATCAAAGGAAGTCGACGGTCCAAGCGTCAATGTTGTGGAACGACTTATCCAAGATATATCGTTGTTTGGAAAGTGTTTGTTGGCATATCCAGTTGTCGCACTTCTCTGCACAAATTATCACAAATTTAAATTATAATGTTAACAAGTAGAATACGTATTTTTAATAAAATCTAACATAGCTAGCCAGAAAACATTTAACATTTATTAAAAAAATATATGTTTGGAAGTTAAATCGACTTCATAGGACAATAGTGTTGTTATATATACTTGTTATTCGTTGACATGCGTTCGCTACTTAAACTACCATGTACTGTACTTATGTGAAATCTCCCATGTCTCTTCGCTCATCTCACCGAACCCTACAGGCTCTGTGATATATTGCTTAATTAATTGAGATTCACAAATAAAGCTTATAATTGTATATGTTATCAAAAAGGCAGAGCTTATTTTAGTTCATTTATTATGCACCCCATACCCATCCTATGGGCGATAGTGGAGTGTTACAGAGGCGCATAATGGGCTCAGGGACTGAGCCCACAATTCATATGGCCAAGGAAGTCATAATCTTGATAAGCTAGTTACAAAAGTCAATGCACATTGTCAAATCAACAATGGGCTCGAGACCGACCACAAGTACAGTTTATAATTTAAGCAACTGACATATATGGAGGGCTAGTGTCACAATTGATTTGTTTATCCTACACATAACCCCCTCTCCCCTATCCAATGGGCAGCGGTGGATAGGTTACAATCAAGTCGTTTTTTGCGTTTTATTCAGAGATTAGATCTTATTGGGTGAGGAAAGATATTCATATTTTAAAGAAGGCTTCTTGGCTGATGCTCTCCATTGATGGAAAATATACAACCTTTTGAAAATCAATGTTAGTTTGATCTAATATTGTAATTAACGCAGTTACCTGATGTTATTCTTCACCTATATCTTTTTCTGGTTAATCCCTATTTACATTATGCAGTTCAGGCTTCGTCGCCAGACTATAGTTTTTAGTTTAGTTAATTTATCACATAATGGGTTCAGGGACTGAACACACAATTTATTTATCTAAGCAAGTTACAATCTTGAGGAGCTAGCCACAAAATTCATAACACATCGTCACATCAACAACATGGGTTCGAGATCGACCACAAGTACAGTTTCTAAATTAAGCAAATGCCATAAGTGGAGAGCTAGTTTCACAATTGATATGTTTGTCCTGCACATTTCCACAGTGGTTTGCTTGGGTTCTTTTAATTATCTTAGATATCATTGAAGAGAACCTCCTAGGTACTATACTGTATATATGCTGGTAAGAAGTATAATTATCCTGAGAAATCGTGTAAATTATGTTGTACGAGTGCTTCCAGTTAAGTAACATAGTTCATTTGTGTGCGTGTGCTTGAAAAGGAAATGGTTTCCCCCCCCCCCCACCCCCCATTGTAAATATTTGTGGGTTTCAGACCATACGGCCACGGCTTACCCTCGCCGCGGTCGAGGGTAAGAACACCGGATGTATACCCAGTATTACAAGTATACATTAGCAATAACAATTATGGAAAGTTCCTTCACCTATACATAGACAAGAGACTGAACTTCAGCACCCACATACAACACATAAGGGGATGCTCTGAGAGAGAGAGTAAAATTATCCACTGAGGTCTGATTAAGTCCTTTTGGGGACCTTAATCATTAGGACGTCCAATGATTAACGCAAAGTGAGGCGTATTCAGATGGTATATTGACAACATTCAGCATATCTCATAATGACCTAGTAGTACTTGGTGCACAAATACCTTTTCCATAGGAATCGCAAAACATAATTAAACACAACTGTACCGTACAGTGTTATATATTTATTTCAGTTTGAACAATTTTTAACATTAACATTCCAACATTCATTTTAGCAAGTTCTCTCAGAATGACGTGTGGGTTAGCAATGTCAAAGGCTGACTTAAGATCTAGGAAAGTGGTATATGACCTATCAGTATGCAGGGTGAGGAATGTGGTAATACAGTGATGTACACTCTTTCCATGCATAAAGCCATATATCTGGGGAGACAACATATTATTAATTTTGTAAAGGAGACGGTTGAGAACCATCCTCTCAAGACACTTATAGAGACAACTAGTGAGGGAGATTGGGCATAAAGCACTCGGCTGGTGAGGTTTAGGAATGGGAATAATAACACTGTTGGTCCATGACTTAGGAAGCTCCCCAGTTACATAGCTCATATTATACAATTGAAGAAAGGTATTCCCTGGAACTAGCAGAAGCATAAGCAGTATGCCGTAAGTAACTCCATCCTCCCCGGGTGATGTAGCTTTGCCTTTATGTAGAGCAGAATCTAGTTTGTATTCAGTAAAAAGCATGTCACAGTCATCCTCTTGATGACGCATAAAGTCAAGGAACCTTGCCCTATCAGTATATCTATCATTTAATTCATTCTGTGAGGGTAGAGGAAGACTGTCAAAGCTGGAAGTCGTGGCCCAAGCATCAACAAGCTCATTTGCTCTGTGCAGAGGATTAGGGTACGAGATCTCTGCAGCATTTTTCCCTTTGATCTTGTTGATATCCTTCCATGCCCGACTTAGTGGCGTGTGAGAATTGAGACCACGGACAAAAGTTTCCAAGTCTGTCTGCCTCAGCTCCACCATACGTTCCCTGGCCTTAGCCAGAGCCGCTTGAAAGAGCCGAAGCATTTCAGCAGTGCGGGTCCTTCTACAAGCTAGTCCAATTATTCTGGCAGTGCGTTTTAGTGCATGCAATTTAGAATCATTATAATAAGCATAAGTGCTATAACCAGTGTAATTTGGGTTACGTGGCCTGGACGATGAATCAAGTGATTCTATAAACTGCTCGATAGTACCTGTGAGCTCATTGTTAAAATCTTCAACTGATGAAGGCTCAGATGAACGGCACCAATCTGACACATGAGCAACAAGATTGTCTCGTTGATCGATGGGCACAGCCAGCCTCTTCCGCTTGAACACTCCACCAGGGAGGATAGAGCTGCCAATGCTTACAGTGGCTAATATGGCCAGATGATCAGACGCCATATCTGGCACTATTGACGAGGCGCACACGGTGTGGGAGACGTTGACACCCAGACATAGATCAAGAATACCTCCGTAGATATGCGTTGGTTCAAGGTCACCCACAATCTGTGCATCATCGTGACTACCTAATAGTGACACGAGTTGGTTGCCGTTACGATTACTGAACTGCGAATTACCAATATTCCTATGCCTAGCGTTATAATCACCTATAATGATGGTAGGCTCAGTCTGAATACAGATAGGAAGGTCAGCATAATTAAAGTTACAAGGAGTTGATTATTTAGTATAGTTGTTTTTCTCTTTAACTGGATGATAGAGGGGGAGTCTTTAACGTGATTGGGAATACATACATACACACATGCATACATACATACATACATACACACATGCATACATACATACATACATACATACATACATGCGTACATACATACATACATACATACATACATACATACATACATACATACATACATACATACATACATACATGCATGCGTGCATACATACATCCATCCATCCATACGTACATACATACATACATACATACATACATACATACATACATACATACATACATGCATACATACATGCGTGCGTACATACATACATATATACATACATACATACATACGTACATACATGCGTACATACATGCGTACATACATGCATACATACATGTGTACATACATGCGTACATCCATACATACATACATGCGTACATCCATACATACATCCATACATACATGCATGCGTACATACATACATACATACATACATACATACATACATACATACATACATACATACATACATACATACATACACACATGCATACATGCATGCATACATACATACATACATACATACATACATACATACATACATACATACATACATACATACATACATACATACATACATACGTACGTACATACATACATACATACATACATACATACATACATACATACATACATACATGCGTGCATACATGCGTACATACATACATACATACATACATACATACATACATACATACATACATACATACATACATACATACATACATACATGCATGCATGCGTACATACATACATCCATCCATCTATCCATACATACATACATGCATACATACATACATACATACATACATACATACATACATACATACATACATACATACATACATACATGCATGCATACATACATGCATGCATGCATACATACATACATGCATGCATGCGTACATACATACATCTATCCATTCATACATACATACATACATACATACATACATACATACATACATACATACATACATACATACATACATACACGTCCAGTCAGCATATAGCTATTTCGGGACAAAATCCAATACAGTTTATATTGGTGAGACGCTACTGTGATGAGTTTAATTATCACAGGAACTGTAGGTTAATGTGTGACATAGGTGAGGTTAGATGAGGCATCTACAAGCATCAGCTGGAGGCTGATGGAGTGTTGTGGAGGCTGGTGGTACTATGCCCAGATGTTGGAGGGTGGATTTGACTCTCCCACCCTCCCTCCCCCTCCCCCCCCCCACATTGACCGCAGTACGTCTAAGGTTACTTTCCACTCTCGCTTACCAAGGGTATAACCCCCGCCCCCCCCCCAACACACACACATGCATCAGATTCTTAACTTACAATATTTATTATTTACCAATTTATGTTACTACACTGACTCTCAATTTCACAATATTGTATAAACTTTGATGAATCGCTCGTCTATGGGTCATCCAATAATGTTAGCAGACTTCTAGATGTTACCACTGCTAGGTTTAGGCTCGGCTACAAGTACCTCTGGAAGTTTGTAACATCTGATGATCTAGATTTGACTAAATGTAAACTCTGTCAGCAGAACTATTTGCATACTTTGCGTCATTATATAATGGAATGTGAAAAATAGCGGAATTTAAAGATAACAACATCAATAGTGTCCATGAAATGTGTAAGTACTTCATTCATAATGATGTGCTGCCCGAAATCTTAGCGAAGTATCCGAAATTTGCTGACTGTAGGTAATGCATGCACATGACTGTAAAGCTGCCGCCCAGTTGGGTGGGTGTGGAGCACATGACTGTAAAGCTGCCGCCCAGTTGGGTGGGTGTGGAGCACATGACTGTAAAGCTGCCGCCCAGTTGGGTGGGTGTGGAGCACATGACTGTAAAGCTGCCGCCCAGTTGGGTGGGTGTGGAGCAAGACTAGTAACTGTGTGACTCACCATAAATGTAAAGTGCCTTGTATAGTGACTGTTGTGAGCCTCTTGTTGAATTACTTGTGACACAAAAGATTACTGATGTGTGTATTTGTGGTGGTGATTAAATATGTATGTGTATGTATATATGTATACGTATGAATATGTACATGTATGCATAAGTATGTGTACATTAATAATTTTGTAACTAGCGTCAAAAGATTGTTATTTGCTTAGCTAAACGAACTAGAGGGTTCAGTTCCTGAACCGATTATGTGCCTCTGTAGTCCTTTACACCACCGCCAACGGGATGTGTATTATGGGGTGCATAATAAAGAAAGAAAATGAATGGACCGAACCCCACAAATCATTTAGCTAAGCAAGTTACAATCTTGATGAGCTAGTTACAAAATTCACTATAAGTCGTCACATCATAAATGGGTTCGAGATGGACCACAAGTAGTGCATTACATAATTTATCAGTATTGTGCAGCCTGTGATCCCCGCCTGGCTGGATACTGATACCTAGGTAATTTTTATGTGTCCGGACACCGGCGATAAGGTGATATTATTTATTTAACTTAAGATATATATATTTTTAAATGTTGTCACATTAACGGCTACATCTTCCTTTCTTCTGACATATAGATTTTTAAGATTAATTAAAATATATGGAAACTAATTATACAATTTATTGGCTGGTGTGCAGGGCTTCACACTCACAGAGCTAGCCATCAAGTAACTATCAAAACGCATATATCTTCGTTTTCACTTCAGTTATATTTATGACAAAGGATTTTAGATGTAGCCTATATTTCTACCTTTCAGATGACATAAATACTTTCGTTAATTACAATATCTAGATCAAACTAACATTGATTTTCAAAAGGTTGTATATTTTCCATCAATGGAGAGCATCAGCCAAGAAGCCTTCTTTAAAATATGAATATCTTTCCTCACCCAATAAGATCTAATCTCTGAATAAAACGCAAAAAAACGACTTGATTGTAACCTATCCACCGCTGCCCATTGGATGGGGGAGAGGGGGTTATGTGTAGGATAAACATATCAATTGTGACACTAGCCCTCCATATATGTCAGTTGCTTAAATTATAAACTGTACTTGTGGTCGGTCTCGAGCCCATTGTTGATGTGACAATGTGCATTGACTTTTGTAACTAGCTTATCAAGATTATAACTTCCTTGGCTATATGAATTGTGGGGCTCAGTCCCTGAGCCCATTATGCGCCTCTGTAACACTCCACTATCGCCCATAGGATGGGTATGGGGTGCATAATAAATGAACTAAAATAAGCTCTGCCTTTTTGATAACATACAATTATAAGCTTTATTTGTGAATCTCAATTAATTAAGCAATATATCACAGAGCCTGTAGGGTTCGGTGAGATGAGCGAAGAGACATGGGAGATTTCACATAAGTACAGTACATGGTAGTTTAAGTAGCGAACGCATGTCAACGAATAACGAGTATATATAACAACACTATTGTCCTATGAAGTTGATTTAACTTCCAAACATATATTTTTTTAATAAATGTTAAATGTTTTCTGGCTAGCTATGTTAGATTTTATTAAAAATACGTATTCTACTTGTTAACATTATAATTTAAATTTGTGATAATTTGTGCAGAGAAGTGCGACAACTGGATATGCCAACAAACACTTTCCAAACAACGATATATCTTGGATAAGTCGTTCCACAACATTGACGCTTGGACCGTCGACTTCCTTTGATGCTACTTATTTACTTATTTCATAATGAAATTATATTAGTTTGGAGTAAATATATGTTTTCTCATGTTCTGCAATTCAGCACCCACATTATAGTAAATATACCATATTACTTCATTACTTAAATAATGCTAGGAGGGTTTGAGTAGCTTTGGGTCTTTAGTGGACAGAATCTCCAATAGATGGGGCGAGAGTCGCTCCCTCTCTCTCTCGCCCGAGCAAGAGTCGAAACTTAATTTAAAATTGATATATCTTTGTTCTCGAACATGATATATTTCATTTGGTGAAATCATAATAATGTTCATATCTCGGTATTTCTGGAGGCATATAAAATTTTAGGCTTTATTAGCGTATCTTTGATAATTATACAATATATCGGCAAGTGCGTAGGCGTCTGCACTCCATGCCCGACAAGCTACTGAGCGCTACTATAAAAACATATGTATCTTCACTTGAGCTATAAATATGTCTATTGTAATGTATTGAAAATGAAGCTCTTATTTCTATCTTGCTTAAGACATATAAAACATTTGTGTTTATTAACGAATTTACGTGAAATAAACATTGATCTGAGAGAGAGTTGCTCTGTCGTTCAGTCTGTACGGGGTGGGAGCTCCGTAATTTTTAAAATACATGTATCTTCATTAGAACTTTAAATATGTCTATGGTAAAGTGTTTAAAGTGAAGCTTATATGTCTGCCTTTCTTGAGACATATAAAACATATATGTTTATTAACGAATTCACGTGAAATAAACATTGTTCTGAGAGAGAGTTGCTCGGTCGATCAATCTGTCCGGGGTTAAAGCTCGGCTATTATAAAAGTACACGTATCTTCGCTTTAAATTTAAATATGCCCATGGTAAGGTATTTAGAATGAAGCTTATATTTCTATCTTTCTTGTGACATATAAAACTCTTACGTTTATTAAGGAATCTGTGTGAAATAGGCATGGTTCTGAGATGAATGCTGCGGTTTTCGAGCTCGACGCTCGGCAATGGACGCCTTAAACATCCAGTGGGTGTTATTGGACCCTATACCCATTTTATTTGTGGTTGGAGCCCCATACCCATTCTATGGGTGGTTGGAGCCCCATACCCATCCTGTGGGTTGTAGTGGATGCCATACTCATCCTGTGGGTGGTATTGGACCCCATACCCTTCCTGTGGGTGGATGTGATCCCCATACTCATCCTGTGGGTGGATGTGACCCTCATACCCATCCTGTGGGTGGTATTGGACCCCTTTCCCACCTAACAGGCGGTAGGTGACAATATACCCATCCTAGCTATAGTTGGTATAGTAGACACAATACCGTCCTGTGTGCAGTAGTTTACCCCATAGACATTCAAATGTAACATCGTTTTCTGTTAGCGTTCCTACAAAACATTCTTTAAAGATTTTTAAAGCCAAACTATGGTATATAATATTGATTGGTGAAGCACTGTTATTCTATGTAATAATTTATAGTGCTTATTATAATTTACTAAGAACAACTAATATTTCTCAAAACAAAACTACGAGCCTTCAATAGGATATAGCTGATCTGTAATATTATAAGAGCATGGACAACAGTAGGTAAATTTCACAACCCATGTGGGACCTGAAAACTACAATTTTCCTTATAATTGAACCAATCACGAATATTCTGCTATCTATGTTGACGGACGGGTACTGTGACACGTAAATTGGTACGTGAGGAAGAGTTTGGGCCTTGGTAAAAAAAGTAACTGGGAATATATCACATATTTACTAATTCATATTCAACATATTGACTTTAAGCATTAAGTCATATATGTGCTGTCTTGTGTGAGAACGGGTTGACAAAAGGACACAGAAACAATACAGATGAGCCAGGGAGAAGCCTCAGGAACAACTAATTTATCTTAAGAGGCTCAATTAACTGGTTGGGATGTTGAGCTATCTAGGGGATGTTGCTGGATCTGACTCGGTGATCTGCTTCAAGGGAAATGCAAGGGAAAAACAGGCATTAACTCTCAGCAACTAACTCTCAGCATTAACTGACCAGTGGATGGGAAGGCGGGGCCAGTGAGCTATGGCTCGACCGGGTGAACGCATCGAGTTGAGTGCAGTCGTGCGAGCGCGCACTCTCTCTCTCACACACACACACACGCACACTTATAATAAAATGCATTTAACAGCTATGTGGTGGAGGCTGACTCCATACACAGTTTCAAATATAGATATGATAGAACCTAATAGGCTCAGTAACCTGTACACCGGTTGACTGACAGTTCAGAATCCGGACCAACGACCCGAAGCTCAACCCCTCACAAAAGCACAACCAGGTGAGTACTCACGGAAACACAGGAACCACAATTAATCAACGTTGTTTGTGACAATATATTCTCAGGGCGATGAAACACACAGCCATAAACAAAAGTCCGCTCCAAGCATGTCAGGGGACCGACTAACGGTCATGAGTTATGCTTTAGCATTAAAAGGGGGGGGGGGGGGGTTAGACCCAGATCTCCTCCCACATACTCATGTGACCCATGTGGCGCCAGCAAGCTCATGAGTCAACATGAATATAGCTCCTACAGGCTCATGTGGTGCGTTTCCTCAATGGTTTCGCCAACATGACTCCCGCTCCGACTACAGGATTCAAGGGCAACTTGGTTAAAGAAGACATTAATGGGCGGCATTTAGCCTCATGAATACCCTTGGTTGGGCGACCCGGCAGGAAGCTCGGGTCCTGTGTTGACCACTTTACTCGTTATCATCCCTTCACGAGGATACCTTCTCTAGTTGCTATCTTGTTGCTAATGATAGCCCTTCAGGAGACTGAAGGGCTGAAGGGCAGTCTGAAGGGCTGAAGAGACTGAAGGGCAGTCTCCCCCAGTGTGGGGGAGACTGGCAACTGCTCCAATGCACTGTACACCATGTTTTTATTATCAATAACATATCATAAATTGTTAGGATAAATTATTTTTTTTCAGATCCTATACAGTATCCCGGATATAGCGTGTGCACCCGCACACTGACGACTGCGCCAAACTGCTGGAAGTAACGCCGGAGTAGTTGTACGGGAAACTCCAAGGGCGCCCCGTGCACACTCACGTAGGTCAGGGCACCACTACGGTCTGTAATAGTCACAGAGCCGGCACCATCCGGCAGCGACAAGGAACGTCCCTCGTAACGGCGGAGGAAAGCACGATACACCTCCTCCCCTGCCAACTTGATAATAACCCGGTGAGCAGTTACCAGCTCAATCCCGTAGACGTCGTCGACCGGGACATGGAGCATGTCACACATGACAAGCTCAACTAAAGGATAGCCAACACGGCCCGTAAACTCCAGCCCCACGGAGTTTACTCTCAACACAGGAGGGAGAGGGACCCCCATCGCAAGCGTGCCACGTCACCACCAGCCAAGCAGCAACTGCCAACGTTAAGTGTGTGTTTGCAAGGAAGATTGGGGTGGCACGCCTGTGTCCGAATGTCCTGGTTTCCGAACGTCCCTGTGTTCAAACGTCCCTTTGTTCGAACGTCCCTGTGTCTGAATCTCCCTGTGTCCAAACGTTCCTATGTCCGAACGTTCCCATGATCCACCGCAAACATTTCCTAACTAAAATAACATTTGTTCTGTTGTGCTCGCTAAACCCGGGTCGTTTGACGTCGTTACTCCTAAATCCTGCTTTGAGGTGTTGTTAGCGTTCTATGAGGTCTGTTTGCGTTCTATATAGTTCATCTTCTTTAAGTTCCCTATTCCTGGACTGGACGGTACAGCGATGGGCTTGCTTCATGCAGGTCGGAGTTCAAATCCCCCGACCGTCCAAGTGGTTGGACACCATTCCTTTCCTCCCCCGTCCCATCCCTAATTCTTATCCTGATCCCTTACAAGTGCTATACAGTCGTAACGGCTTGGCGCTTTCCCCTGATAATTTCTTTCCCTTCCATTTTTAAGTAGGTAGAATTTATCACTATTGAATGTGCTCTTCTTTTCCGTTGTCCGTGGAAAAATATTAGTGATGTATGTTTGTAATTTTGCTTACGTATTTTAACCTATATATGATACGACAATGAGAAATAACAGTGGTGCAACGAACAGTACTTTGAGGTAAAGAGCTTTTCACTGTTCTCAGGCTTCATATTTTTTCTGCTTTACTGTGATTCTGAGAAACCTGTTTGTCATGCAATAGAATGCACCTCACTCCAATTTACGTTTTCAACATTAAAATTGTTTGCAATATTTTACATTTTCAAAATTTATTAAATGATTTTCTTAAAATATTAGTGATGTATGTTTGTAATTTTGCTTACGTATTTTAACCTATATATGATACGACAATGAGAAATAACAGTGGTGCAACGAACAGTACTTTGAGGTAAAGAGCTTTTCACTGTTCTCAGGCTTCATATTTTTTCTGCTTTACTGTGATTCTGAGAAACCTGTTTGTCATGCAATAGAATGCACCTCACTCCAATTTACGTTTTCAACATTAAAATTGTTTGCAATATTTTACATTTTCAAAATTTATTAAATGATTTTCTTAAAAATTTAAAAAAATGTATACAATACCTGCATATTCTTCCTCTATGTTTCCCTGATTTAGTTATAGTGGTATTTGCATGGTATTATATAGCAGTATACTATATTTATAGTATTTGCGAAAGGCAAAGATCTATCCGTATTCTTAATTCGTGCTTGCCTAAGTTGAAAAGTTCCTTTTTATTATCTTCATAATTCTGAAGATTTTGGCACTTAATCGGCCCCCCCTCCCCCTCTCTCTCTCTCTCTCTCTCTCTCTCTCTCTCTCTCTCTCTCTCTCTCTCTCTCTCTCTCTCTCTCTCTCTCTCTCTCTCTCTCTCTCTCTCTCTCTCGCTCTCTCTCTCTCTCCCTCTCTCTCTCTCTCTCTCCCTCTCTCTCTCTCTCTCTCTCGCTCTCTCTCTCGCTCTCTCTCCCTCTCTCTCTCCCTCTCTCTCTCTCCCCCCCCCTCTCTTTCTCTCTCTCTCTCTCTCTCTCTCTCTCTCTCTCTCTCTCTCTCTCTCTCTCTCTCTCTCTCTCTCTCTCTCTCTCTCTCTCTCCCCCCCCCCCTCTCTCTCTCTCTCTCTCTGTCTCTCTCTCTCTCTCTCTCTCTCTCTCTCTCTCTCTCTCTCTCTCTCTCTCTCTCTCTCTCTCTCTCTCTCTCTCTCTCTCTCTCTCTCTCTCGCTCTCTCTCTCTCTCTCTCTCTCTCCCCTCTCTCTCTCTCTCTCTCTCTCTCTCTCTCTCTCTCTCTCTCTCTCTCTCTCTCTCTCTCTCTCTCTCTCTCTCTCTCCCCTCTCTCTCTCTCTCCCTCCCCCCCTCTCTCTCTCTCTCTCTCTCTCTCTCTCTCTCTCTCTCTCTCTCTCTCTCTCTCTCTCTCTCTCTCTCTCTCTCTCTCTCTCTCTCTCTCTCTCTCTCTCTCTCTCTCTCTCTCTCTCTCTCTCTCTCTCTCTCTCTCTCTCTCCCTCTCTCTCTCGAGATTTACAAGGTCTTGAGCCATATGGGGAAGGTTTATGCCCCCCTTCATGGAGACATCAAACGCCCCCCCCACCTTTCCCCCTTCCTTGAACCTTTTCACTGTCACTAAACACTTTACGGCTCTGTTTATTAATAGATGGTCGGCGCTTTTTGACGTCTGAAAGCTTTCTGACAGTGACGTCTGTCAGACAGACAGACGTCACTGTCAGAAAGCTTTCTGAAGCTTTCGTTGGCTTCTGCGATATTTGTGACCCTCATTGAAATTATATTATTTAAGGTTGTGTCTCCGTTACTTGCTCCTTATGCATTGGTATTTTTGGTTTTGTTATGGTAGTTACTTCTTGAAGTGCCAACGAGGCGCTTACAATTTACGTGTCAACTTTGGTAACGTATGTTCGTTTGAGTACAAGAATTATGGCAAAGAATTCAGCTTGGTGAGTTTTGATTGCACTCAACATAACTTTGCTTGCACTCAACATAACTTTGATTGCACGGTATAACTGTGCCGTGCTTGTGCACGAAGCTAAGAGGCATTCATAACAAAACTAGTCATTGATGGAGATTTGTATGTCTCACGTGAATGCCTTTTTTGTTCACTGGTCTCCGAATGCAATGATAGAACTGTTGACTTAGTCAAAACATTATGCTCTTAAACAGGAAGAATCATCGCACAATTATGGATCCTACAGTTACGTTAGCAGATATCTATAGACGTTACTGCTACTGGGCTTTGGCTGGAATACAAGTATCTTTGGGAGTTTTCAGCACCTGTTGATGTAGATTTACTAAATGAGAACCTCTGCGAAGAGAGGTTCTAGGATTTACTAGATGAGAACCTCTCATAAATCTGCAATGAGAACAATTCTCATTCGTTGCGTCACTGTGATATCAACTGGAGAGGGAAAGAGGGAATTATCAGGAGGGAAAGCGCCAAGCCATTACGACTATATGGCACTTGGAAGGGATCAGGATAAGGATTTGGGATGGGAACGGGGGGGGGGGGGGGAAGGAATGATGCCCAACTACTTGGACGGTCTGGGTTGAACGGCGACCTACATGAAGCGAGACCGTCGTTCTACCGTCCAGCACAAGTGGTTGGGAATCGACTGGAGGAAAAACGCAAAATTTGGCAATAACTCTGCCAATGGTGGTCAAGAAATGTGCAAGTATTTCATTCAAAATGATGTTCTACGAGAGATGAGGACACGTCGTCGTGTCCTCATCTTCTGATGAGTGGTTTAGTCATTATATCTTCACCCACGTTATTATAACTCACAGTCTCCACAGTTCACTTAAGGAGCAAGCCTGTAAAACTGTCCCCCAGTTGGGTGTGTAAGAGCAGGATTAGGAACTATGTAACTGTGAAATGACTTACTTAAAGACTTCTGAAACACTTGTTATACATAAAAACATTACTGATATATATTAAAACTGCGTTACAGGCTTTCCAAGACTTACCTGCTCAGCTAAAGGAACTTTGGTGATCATTTCTTGAGCCCATTGTGTGTCTTACCTTGCGTTGATTGGAGTCAAGGTTCACCCCCTAGAGGCCCGGTCTCTGAGCAGGCCTCCTGGGTGATGGGCTGGTCAAGCAGGCTGTTGGACGCGGCTGCTCGCAGCGTGACGTATGTGTTTCCCTATGTATGTATGGGTATCACTGTGGGTATGGGGTCAACTTTCTTTTTCATTAGAAAGGAAGTGGAAGTGGTCCATTCTGTCCACAGTGACAAGGACAGTGTAGTGAAGATGGCTACAGTGACAGAGATAATGTGTAGTGAAGATGGCTACAGTGACAGAGATAATGTGTAGTGAAGATGGCTACAGTGACAGAGATAATGTGTAGTGAAGATGGCTACAGTGACAGAGATAATGTGTAGTGAAGATGGCTACAGTGACAGAGATAATGTGTAGTGAAGATGGCTACAGTGACAGAGATAATGTGTAGTGAAGATGGCTACAGTGACAGAGATAATGTGTAGTGAAGATGGCAACAGTGACAGAGATAATGTGTAGTGAAGATGGCTACAGTGACAAAAACAGTAAGCAGTGAAGATGGCTACAGTGACAAAAACAGTAAACAGTGAAGATGGCTACAGTGACAAAAACAGTAAGCAGTGAAGATGGCTACAGTGACCAAATAACAGTAAGTAGTGAAGATGGCTACAGTGACCAAATAACAGTAAGTAGTGAAGATGGCTACAGTAACCAAATAACAGTAAGTAGTGAAGATGGCTACAGAGACCAAATAACAGTAAGTAGTGAAGATGGCTACAGTGACCAAATAACAGTAAGTAGTGAAGATGGCTACAGTGACAAAAACAGTAAGTAGTGAAGATGGCTACAGTGACCAAATAACAGTAAGTAGTGAAGATGGCTACAGTGACCAAATAACAGTAAGTAGTGAAGATGGCTACAGTGACCAAATAACAGTAAGTAGTGAAGATGGCTACAGTGACAAAAACAGTAAGTAGTGAAGATGGCTACAGTGACCAAATAACAGTAAGTAGTGAAGATGGCTACAGTGACCAAATAACAGTAAGTAGTGAAGATGGCTACAGTGACCAAATAACAGTAAGTAGTGAAGATGGCTACAGTGACCAAATAACAGTAAGTAGTGAAGATGGCTACAGTGACCAAATAACAGTAAGTAGTGAAGATGGCTACAGTGACCAAATAACAGTAAGTAGTGAAGATGGCTACAGTGACCAAATAACAGTAAGTAGTGAAGATGGCTACAGTGACCAAATAACAGTAAGTAGTGAAGATGGCTACAGTGACCAAATAACAGTAAGTAGTGAAGATGGCTAGTGACAAAAACAGTAAGTAGTGAAGATGGCTACAGTGACCAAATAACAGTAAGTAGTGAAGATGGCTACAGTAACCAAATAACAGTAAGTAGTGAAGATGGCTACAGTGACCAAATAACAGTAAGTAGTGAAGATGGCTACAGTGACCAAATAACAGTAAGTAGTGAAGATGGCTACAGTGACAAAAACAGTAAATAGTGAAGATGGCTACAGTGACCAAATAACAGTAAGTAGTGAAGATGGCTACAGTGACCAAATAACAGTAAGTAGTGAAGATGGCTACAGTGACCAAATAACAGTAAGTAGTGAAGATGGCTACAGTGACAAAAACAGTAAGTAGTGAAGATGGCTACAGTGACCAAATAACAGTAAGTAGTGAAGATGGCTACAGTGACCAAATAACAATAAGTAGTGAAGATGGCTACAGTGACCAAATAACAGTAAGTAGTGAAGATGGCTACAGTGACAAAAACAGTAAGTAGTGAAGATGGCTACAGTGACCAAATAACAGTAAGTAGTGAAGATGGCTACAGTGACCAAATAACAGTAAGTAGTGAAGATGGCTACAGTGACCAAATAACAGTAAGTAGTGAAGATGGCTACAGTGACCAAATTACAGTAAGTAGTGAAGATGGCTACAGTGACCAAATAACAGTAAGTAGTGAAGATGGCTACAGTGACCAAATAACAGTAAGTAGTGAAGATGGCTACAGTGACCAAATAACAGTAAGTAGTGAAGATGGCTACAGTGACAAAAACAGTAAGTAGTGAAGATGGCTACAGTGACCAAATAACAGTAAGTAGTGAAGATGGCTACAGTGACCAAATAACAGTAAGTAGTGAAGATGGCTACAGTGACCAAATAACAGTAAGTAGTGAAGATGGCTACAGTGACCAAATTACAGTAAGTAGTGAAGATGGCTACAGTGACCAAATAACAGTAAGTAGTGAAGATGGCTACAGTGACCAAATAACAGTAAGTAGTGAAGATGGCTACAGTGACCAAATAACAGTAAGTAGTGAAGATGGCTAGTGACAAAAACAGTAAGTAGTGAAGATGGCTACAGTGACCAAATAACAGTAAGTAGTGAAGATGGCTACAGTAACCAAATAACAGTAAGTAGTGAAGATGGCTACAGTGACCAAATAACAGTAAGTAGTGAAGATGGCTACAGTGACCAAATAACAGTAAGTAGTGAAGATGGCTAGTGACAAAAACAGTAAGTAGTGAAGATGGCTACAGTGACCAAATAACAGTAAGTAGTGAAGATGGCTACAGTAACCAAATAACAGTAAGTAGTGAAGATGGCTACAGTGACCAAATAACAGTAAGTAGTGAAGATGGCTACAGTGACCAAATAACAGTAAGTAGTGAAGATGGCTACAGTGACAAAAACAGTAAATAGTGAAGATGGCTACAGTGACCAAATAACAGTAAGTAGTGAAGATGGCTACAGTGACCAAATAACAGTAAGTAGTGAAGATGGCTACAGTGACCAAATAACAGTAAGTAGTGAAGATGGCTACAGTGACAAAAACAGTAAGTAGTGAAGATGGCTACAGTGACCAAATAACAGTAAGTAGTGAAGATGGCTACAGTGACCAAATAACAATAAGTAGTGAAGATGGCTACAGTGACCAAATAACAGTAAGTAGTGAAGATGGCTACAGTGACAAAAACAGTAAGTAGTGAAGATGGCTACAGTGACCAAATAACAGTAAGTAGTGAAGATGGCTACAGTGACCAAATAACAGTAAGTAGTGAAGATGGCTACAGTGACCAAATAACAGTAAGTAGTGAAGATGGCTACAGTGACCAAATTACAGTAAGTAGTGAAGATGGCTACAGTGACCAAATAACAGTAAGTAGTGAAGATGGCTACAGTGACCAAATAACAGTAAGTAGTGAAGATGGCTACAGTGACCAAATAACAGTAAGTAGTGAAGATGGCTACAGTGACAAAAACAGTAAGTAGTGAAGATGGCTACAGTGACCAAATAACAGTAAGTAGTGAAGATGGCTACAGTGACCAAATAACAGTAAGTAGTGAAGATGGCTACAGTGACCAAATAACAGTAAGTAGTGAAGATGGCTACAGTGACCAAATTACAGTAAGTAGTGAAGATGGCTACAGTGACCAAATAACAGTAAGTAGTGAAGATGGCTACAGTGACCAAATAACAGTAAGTAGTGAAGATGGCTACAGTGACCAAATAACAGTAAGTAGTTAAGATGGCTACAGTGACCAAATAACAGTAAGTAGTGAAGATGGCTACAGTGACCAAATAACAGTAAGTAGTGAAGATGGCTACAGATGACACAGCACAAAGACCCTGGTGGTGTTGTTGTTGTTGTTGTTGACACAACACGACAACTTTGGTGGTGAAACTGGGGGTTGTGGCAAAGTGGAATGGCTTGTATTACTGAGACAAACATTACAACAGGGAAGGGAAAGGAACTATGAAGGGGGGAAAGCGACAAGCCATTACGACTATATAGCACTGTGAACGGCGTCA
The DNA here is from genome assembly GCF_040958095.1 of Procambarus clarkii. Lineage (NCBI taxonomy): Eukaryota > Metazoa > Arthropoda > Malacostraca > Decapoda > Cambaridae > Procambarus > Procambarus clarkii. The sequence continues at coordinate 15,615,617 of NC_091163.1, forward strand.
GGATAAGGATTTGAGATGGGACGGTGGGAGGAAGGAATGGTGCCCAACCACATGGTGGACGGTCGGGGATTGAACGCCGACCTGCATGAAGCGAGACTGTCGCTCTACCGCTCTAGCCCAAGTGGTTGGACAAGGTGCACGCAGCAAATTTCCATGGTGAAAGGTAGGGGTCTACCGCTATGCCCATTCTAAAGTAGGGGTGGCTCCTATTGCGACAATTGACGACTTATTAACGTTGAATGAACGTAGACATGATCGCTACATCGTAGATTCCCTCACTATCACATGGCAACCTTCACCATTCGCATCCGTCAGAGGGCCTGACAGCTGAATGGACAGTGCTTCGGATTCATAGTCACAAGGTTCCGGATTCGATCCACCGGTGGAGGCGGAAACAAATGGGCAGAGTTTCTTTCACCCTGATGTATCTGTTCACCTAGCAGTAAATAGGTACCTGGGAGGTATAGACAGCTGCTACGGGCTGCTTCCTGGGGATGTGTAACAAAAAAGGAGGCCTGGTCGAGGACCGGGCCGCGGGGACGCTAAGCCCCGAAATCATCTCAAGATAACCTCAAGATAACCTCAAAATAGATCCCATCACTATCACACAACCACCTAAACTCTCCAATTGTAAACCAGCTATATTAACCCCCTACAATGTACATATTCCAACCTGACTATATTATTTCATATATGATATATAAACCAGACCTGGGAGGGAAAAAGCACCATTAGTTTGATAAAATTATTTATTATTAAAATTCCTTTTTAATAAGTTATAGTTTAAACAGTTTCCTGGAGTTTTAAATGGTGACCATGGATTTCGGAGGAAAAAGTTGGTATGTATGGGTGGCAGAGACCATTAGTTTCTGTTTGTGGTGGTGGGTCTTGAAGGTGATGTCGCTCGGTGGTACCTGCCTCGATTGCCTCAAGTGTCAGTGCTTGAGAAGACATCGAGGGACCTCCTCCTCCGACTTTGAGGACGTGGAGTAGGGACTTGACACCACTGAAGATTCTGAGGTGGAGCCTCTTACCCACACTGATGCAGTCTTCTACGCCACTGACGTCGTCCTCGACACCACTGACGTCGTCCTTGACATCACTGACGTCGTTCTTGACACCACTGACGTCGTCCCCGACACCACTGATATCGTCCTCGACACCACTGACGTCCTCGACACCCCTGATGTCGTCCTCGACACCACAGACGTCGTCCTCGACACCACTGATGTCGTCCTCGACACCACTGATGTCGTCCTCGGCACCACTGACGTCGTCCTCGACACAACTGATGTCCTCGATACCACTGACGTCGTCCTCGACACCACTGATGTCGTCCTCGACACCACTGATGTCGTCCTCGACACCACTGACGTCCTCCTCGACACCACTGATGTCCTCGATACCACTGACGTCGTCCTCGACACCACAGACGTCGTCCACGACACCCCTGACGTCCTCCTCGACACCACTGATGTCCTCGACACCACTGATGTCGTCCTCGACACCACTGACGTCGTTCTCACCACTGACGTCGTCCTCGACACCACTGATGTCGTCCTCAACACTGACGTCGTCCTCTACACCACTAACGTCGTCCTTGACACAGACGTCGTCCTAGACACCACTGACGTCCTCAGCACTGACGTCGTCCTAGTCACCACTGACGTCCTCAACACTGACGTCGTCCTAGACACCACTGACGTCCTCAACACTGACGCCGTCCTAGACTCCACTGACGTCTTCGACAGCACAGACGTCGTCCTCGACACGTGCAGGGACGGTGAGGGAGACAAGGATGACGTTCTCGAGACAGAAGACGAACACTCTCCCGAGCCAGAAGAAACGTTCTATCGCTTCGAGTCCTTCTATGAGGTCTCTGAGCTCTGGGATAAGATATCATTAACCTCCAGCAGCACGGCGTCCCCTACACACTCACCACTACAAAAGTATTTCGAAGATGATATAGACTGCGATGTCACCAATTGGGATGAGGTGCCAATAGCCTGTCTCTCGCGCCCTCTTTCAGACTCGCCAGATATGGACAGCGATGTAACAAATTGGGAAAAGGCCCCGTTATAGTCTGTCAAACGGGTTGTGACAGATTAGGTAAATACACTGTTGGTCAAGAAATATGAGGCATTTGCGGGTTATTTCTCGTTATAATGGCCGAGAGGGAAATGATTTAGGAGTTATGTTTTACAGTAAATGTATTTTTATTTTCAAATCAACGCATGTAGACGGAGTTAATATAATTTAGAATAATAGTGTATAATTTTTGTTTTGTTTTATTTACATTGTGTGTGTGTGTGTGTGTGTGTGTGTACTTACCTAGTTGTGCTTGCGGGGGTTGAGCTCTGGCTCTTTGGTCCCGCCTCTCAACGGTCAATCAACTAATGTACAGGTTCCTGAGCCTATTGGGCTCTATCATATCTACACTTAAAGCTGTGTATGTAGTCAGCCTCCACCACATCACTTCCTAATGCATTCTATTTGTCTACTACCCTGACACTGAAAAAATCTTTCTAACGTCTCTATGGCTCATTTGGGCACTCAATTTCAACCTGTGTCCCCTAGTGCGTGTGCCCCTTGTGTTAAAAAGTTTGTCTTTATCTACCCTATCAATCACGACTCTTGGATCACGCCTTTCCAGCCATCGGTTGTTTACAGCAATGACTCCGGTCCTATTTCCCTATCATATCTAATTTTAAAATTATGAAATAGAGTTTGCTTCCAAAACCTGTTCCTTAAGTGCATTCCATTTTTCATCTAATCTTACACTTAAAGAAAACTTCCTAACATCTCTGTGTCTTGTCTGACTTTCCAGCTTCCACCCATATCCCCTCGTTCGGTTAGGATAAGGATTTAGGATGGGAAGGGGGGTGTGGAATAGTGCCCAACCACTTGGACGGTCGGGAATTGAACGCCGACTGGCATGAAGCGAGACCGTCGCTCTACCGTCCAGCCCAAGTGGTTGGGTGGAAGGTAGGGTCGAAAGTGGGGAATGGTAAGGAATGTGTTAAAGTGTAGGGAAGGTACGGAAGGTGGAGAAGGGTAGGGAAGGTAGTGAAGAAGAGAGAGAGAGAAGTTGTGTAGTTAAGATGGTCACAGTGTCTAAGATAATGTCTAGGAAAATAAGGGTACAGTAATGCAGATGAAGGGTATGAATACATTAAACTTCAACCCGTCCTCCTAATGGTAGCGGCTTCGCGAAATAGACATACTCTCCCGTTTTCTGTTTTAGGTCCTCTTGGTAGGTAAGGATAAGGGAACACTTTAGTACGACAGCATCGTGACGTTGGGAGAGAATCTTAGGAGGACGAGGAGTGGATAACTTACTCCTGAAACCAAACATTAAGATCACCCATCTCGCCCCATGAACCCATCCTAAATAGGTAGAAACCAATTCTCTCATCTTCCTCCGTCTATACTTGCATTCTGCTACACACACAACGCCCTGTACACACACCTAGTTGTACTCACCTAGGGTTGAACCCGGGCTCTTTGGTCCCACCTCTCAACTGCCAGCTGGTGTACAGATTCCTGAACCTTATGGACTCTATATGTTAGTGGCCGAGCTTATGCACATTGCGCTTTTTTTATTTTCTTAAGAAGTGAATAGCCTCACAGCAGCAGCTGGAGACAGCTCCCTCCAGACAAAATCTGTCATGAAATACCTGATGTATTTCATGTTAGATTTCTGACAAGTGTCGTCACTGATGTTGATGCTCCTGAGGCAAGAGACTGATTCGTGTTTTTCTTACTCTGGAGAGGAGAAAAGCTGGGGCCAGAATTCACGAAGCAGTTACGCAGGTACATTACGAACGTGTCCATCTTTCCTCAATCTTTGACGGTTACATTTATTAAACAGTTTACAAGCATGAAAACTTGCCAATTAACTGTTGTTATTGTTATAAACAGCCTCCTGGTGCTTCGGAGCTCATTAACTGTTTAATAATTGTAAACAAAGCCGCCAAACATTGAGAGAAGATACTATATACACTACACAGAGCACCATAAACACTACACAATAACAGTACCCCATTCTGGCTACTGAGTCAAATAGTAGGGAAAATATTTAGAACGTGAATTAATTAAGGCGAGTACAGAATGTAAATATTTGCTCTAATATATGGAAAGTAAGTAAGTAATTATCAAAAGAAGGCACCAAATGAGATATGGAATGCAATCACAGCTTCGTTCATTTCACTCCGTCCTCTTAATTCAGACATAGCAAAGAAACCATCTTGTTCACATAGTCCTTCCTTGTGTTACATATTCACCCTTGCCCCTCGGTTTCTCCTTATAATTTCCTTTCAAGTTATTTGCCATAATTTACCCACTTACGGTGGAATCTCGAGGAGCCTGAATAGATGTGTCTTAAGGAGCGTTTCACTACGAATTATCAGCGAGTTCGCAAAGCCGGGGAGTAAGATATGGTGCATTAGTCTCCGTGGGGGATTGAACGCTCTTGACCTTGCGTTATAGAGTCAAATGGTCCATTAGAGGAAATGAAACTTTGGGAATCCACGAGGATATTAATGTGATCACGGAAATGTGAACTGGAATCGTATTAATATTTTTAGATTCATGAAACCAGACGCAGGAATACCTCAGCTAGATAGATGGGTGTCTTGAGTAGTGTGAGGCTGGTGTAGTGGGAGGCTGGTGTAGTGGGAGGCTGGTGTAGTGTGAGGCTAGTGTAGTGGGAGGCTGGTGTAGTGGGAGGCTGGTGTAGTGGGAGGCTGGTGTAGTGGTTTGTATGAACAGTAAGCTGAATATATCTGCTGCTTTTGCTATGTCATAAACGAGTAATGAAGCATATTGAATCAGAAATGTTACTCGTTTCAACGTATACAACTTAATTAATACAATACTGACTGGACTAGACAAGGGGTAAAGGAATCTTAAATACACCTTATATATTTAACGTAAGATGAATAACATTTAGTTTACAATTTGAAAGGTTATATATATTGCTAAAACAAAGTAAGGTTTACCATCGGAGCCGTAATACAGATATAGGAACAATTTATATAAATTTAAATCACTCTCAATCACAATCGACTTGAGAATGGTCCACGACGGACCGAAACGTCATCGTCGTACCTTCACCTTCTAGTGTGTGGTCTGGTCAACATCCTTTCATTTTCCTCTTTTGATCTGTTTGATTAGATTAAGTTAGGTTTACATATGTTTTAGGTGAGGTTAGGTTCAGATAT